>NW_015163639.1:403492-412310 GCF_001447785.1 Gekko japonicus | reverse complement strand
TCCTGCTCAGGCAGCATACCACACCTTGCACAGCTACTGGGAGGAGCCCAGCAGAGCTCCTTATGGGACGACGGCTCACCACACTCTTAGACAGGCTCCACCCGGACCTGACGGAAACCAAGCCCCCAAGGGCGGAAACTCTAGAAAGGCCGCACACTTTTAAACCGGGTGACAAAGTGTTTGTGCGCAACTACGGGGAGGGACACTTATGGCTTCCCACCATAATTACAACCGTTCTGGGTTCCCAGATGTATGTGGCGCAGCTAACGGATGGCAGGAAGCTGCGGTGCCACATAGATCAGCTCAGACAGAGGTGGACTGACGCCAGACATGAGTCCGGCACTGAACCTGACTCGGTCCTCCACCCAGAAGGCGAGCATCGAGGGCCTCCTGACACGGAGGTGAGTGTTGCTGCGCCCCTCACAGACCCTGAGTTCGGGCAGACGCCAACTCAGGACTTCAGTCCCTCAACCGAGAGTGATCCAGAACCATTAGACAGTGAGTCTCCCAGAGCCCCTGAAGCCATGCCACCTTCCGAAACTGAAACATTTAGAAGGTCCCAACGATCCAGGCGTACCCCCTCCAATCTCAAGGATTATGTCTGCACGGGTATTGTTCCATCTTAGGGGGGAGGAATTGTTATGTATTCACTGTATTAATTGCAATGTTAAGCTTGAAACCTTAGCCAGGATTCTAAGCTGGAACAATCCTATTGGCTAATGGCAAAATGTAACCAATCAAAGCATGATAACTGTGCTGGAGGGAACAGATCTGACTGGACCTTATTGTGAGAATAATATTGGTCCTTAACTATCCTTGGGCATGGCTACATCAGCCTGGGATTGTTTAAAAGGGAGCTATGCTCCACTGTTGTGTTGTGTGTTCTTCTGATGTTCCTGTCGTTAATAAAGCTGAATTCACTTCTACTACGGCGTTGAGTCAATATCTGACACACATGACCACGGAAACGTCTTCGGACAGCCCTGGCTTTTCGGCTTTGAAATGGAGATGAGCACCGCAACCCTGGAGTCAGATTCGACTGGCTTTCGAGCAAGGGAAACCTTTACTTTTTTACACCGATGACAGCTCATTCCCAATATCAAATCTTTGAGCCCGATCCCTGAGGAATGATTTAGAATCATAGAATCACAGAGTTGGAAGGGGCCATCCAGTCCAACCCCCAGCTTGATGCAGGATCAGCCTAGAGCATCCCTGACAAGTGTTTGTCCAGACGCTGCTTAAAGACTGCCAGTGAGGGGGAGCTCACCACCTCCCTAGGCAGCTGATTCCACTGTTGCACAACTCTTAACTGTAAAAAAGCTTTTCTTAATATCCAGGCGGATGCCTGCCCTTAATTTAGACCCATTATTTTGAGTCCTATCCTTTGCTGCCAAGATGAACAGCTCCCTGCCCTCCTCTAAATGAAATACGGTACTTCAAGAGAGCAATCATGTCCCCCCTCAACCTCCTCTTCTCCAGACTAAACATTCCCAAGTCCCTCAGCCTTTCCTCATAGGGCTTGGTCTCCAGGACCCCGATCATCCTTGTTGCTCTCCTCTGAACCAGTTCAACACACACCCTAGGGTTGCTAGATCCCTCAGACCTGCCGGCAGGGGTGAACTTATCAGGAGCGGGGAGGAACACTGAAAATAAATGTGACATGACCCAGAAATGACATAGGCATGTCGGGGGTGAAGCTCTGGTATTGGGGCAAAACTCTGTGGTAGAATTACAGAGTACCAGTTGGGAGTAGAGCCTGGGAGGGTGGAATCTGGGGAGGGAGCTCAGCGGAGTCTACCCTCTTAGGGACCCATTTTCTGCCAGGTAACTGAACCCTGTAGTCTGGAGACTGGTTATAATTCCAGGCAGGGGTCGTTTCGTAGAAAAAGAGCTAGGGGAACTCATTAGCATAACTCATTAGCATATGCCAACCCCCCTGACATCACCAGAAGTGTGTCATAAGGCCACACCCACCACTCAGTTAGTCTTAGTCTTAAAGGTTAGTCTTAAAGGTGCTATTTGAACTCTTGGACTATTTTGCAGCAACAGACTAACACAACTACCTCAGGGAAGCTCCTGGATGGGGCTGGGAGTCCTTGCAGAGGCCACGTGGAGTGGCCTCGGCCAGGCAGAGGGGGAGGACGCCAACTTACCCTCCTGCTTCTCCCTCCTTCTGCAACAGAATGAGGCTGGAAGCAGGGGGCAGCCGGAAGAAGGGGGCGGGGCTTCGTCGTGTGCCCCACCCCCCTGCACCTCACCCGGGGGAACTGCGATCCCCCGCGATTCCCCCCGAATCGACCTCTGATTCCAGGGGAATTCCAGCCCCCACCTGGAGGTTGGCACCACAATCTATAACCCACAGCAAGATCTTAGAATCAGCTTTTGAATTCCCCAGATATGGTTTTCTTGGGGGGGGGGTGATGTTTAGTACATGAATGGCCCATGAGGAAACAATAAAGCACCCTTTCCTCCCACCGCACCTCCACTAAAATTTTCTCCCCCACACACCCTCTGAAGATTTGATGAAGGAAACTAAAAACAAACATCCTATATAGCTTGGTGTTCAACTGGTGAAGATCATGACCGCCCCTGAAAAATGACATTGGAAAATTACTGTGATAACCAGTTTTTAGTAGCTGAAGGGCGCTTTAATTGAACCTCAACCATATTTACATAACTCTTTACATAACTGATTTCCCAGCTTGCACTGGACTCGTTATGGAGAGCGCATTCCAGGTTTCCCCTCCAGCACTGCTAATAGCATAACCAGCCTGTTTGGCTTCATCCAACCATACAACACGAGTCCCCTGGGA
The DNA here is from genome assembly GCF_001447785.1 of Gekko japonicus. Classification (NCBI taxonomy): domain Eukaryota; kingdom Metazoa; phylum Chordata; class Lepidosauria; order Squamata; family Gekkonidae; genus Gekko; species Gekko japonicus. The sequence goes on along the minus strand of NW_015163639.1, from coordinate 409,497 downwards.
TCCCAAATGATATAGGAGAAGTAAACGAAAATTCTGAATAAATTCAACATTTGGCAGAGAGAATTCTTTTTTTTTTAAATAACCCCTAGAATTCTTTCAGAAGGGCAGCTAAAAAAGCAGAAGACTCTTGTGGTCTATGTTTAATGTAAGGCTTCTGTGAACTAGAGCCCACAGCTACATAGGGTTGCCAGGTCCCCCCTAGCCATTGGTGGGGGGTGGGGGACTAGGGTTGCCAGATCCAGGTTGGGAAACATCTGGAGATTTAGGGGTGGAGACTGGGGAAGGCAGGGACCTCAGTGGGGTACAATGCCACAGAGTCCACCCTCTGAAGCATCCATTTTCTCCAGGGGAGATGTTATAATTCTGGGGGATCCCCAGGTCCCACCTGGAGGTTGGCATCCCTACATGATGAAGGGTTACTTTTACATGGCATACATTTATTCACACACACAAAACCACTGGGGTGGACTTCCAATCGCCCCCTTCTCCTCCCATCCCCCCCCCCTTTCATTAGCTCGTGTCTAGGCAGGTTACAATATGGTGTTCAAATTCTCAGGAAACTTCAGGTGCTGTTTTGTAACCTGCAATGCACCCTGGACACACTTGCAGACCAATCGTGGGGATTAAGCTGGGGAGGAGTTGCATTTTCCTGCAGTTTGGTGACAGTGGTTAAGTGCACGGACTATAATCTGGGAGAACCGGGTTTGATTCCCCACGCCTCCTCTTGCAGCTGCTGGATGACCTTGGGCAAGCCACAGTTCTCTCAGAGCTGTTCTTGAAAGAGCAGTTCTCAAAAGAGCTCTCTGAGCCCCACCTACCTCACAGGGTGTCTGTTGTGGGGAGGGGAAGGGAAAGGAGATTGTAAACTGCTCTGAGACTCCCAGTGAAGGGTGGAGTGTAAATCCAATCTCCTCCTCCTCCTCCATATGAAGAAGTCTTCCCACCCCCATCCCTTCATACCTGGCCCTGTTGTATATACTGTGCTATCCACATCGGGGCCAGCGCTTCGGAATTAGATATACTGATGATATCTATGTAGATACAAACAGAAGGAGGGAAGGGGGAACTCATATTTCAAAGGGAGGCCAGAAGGGCAGACCATCTGAGGAGATAAGTGTGTTACTTTCTCGATCCCTTCCAAGGAGTAAACGATCCCATCCGTGTGGGGGAGAACCGCTCCCAACTGGCGGGCGAATTGGCCTAGCAGAATAGACACTAAACCTCTCAAGGAGAAAGCAGGAGCCGCCAGACTCCTTTCTTTCCATGATTCCCCAGTCCAGTCCAAACGGAGCACCTTCCCTCAGCTTCCCGCTATCAGACGGGCCCCTCAGAGGGACAGGAGAAAGAGTGGCCAGGAATTTCTCCATCAGGCCTGGCGGGGGTCCATCCCCATCTCCCAACTGCCACTGTTGGAGCCAGAGGGAGAACCGGGCTGGTTCCATTTTGTGCCGAGACAGAGATCTCCTTCAGGATCCCCCTCCCTGAAGCACATTTTCAGATGATATTGTAATCTGTAGTGATTTTTATGACTGTATGTGTTGCTGTGGGAGTCAAGTTTTTGGCCGAAAAGCAAGGTAAATATAGATAACTAATAAAGAAGAGCAATTACGTTCCACGGCAAGCGAGCCCAGTTCTGTGAGGATTCGACGCTAATTCCAGCTCCAGCACTGAAAATATGGCAAATTTTCAGTCGGTTACTTTGAATTGTTTTGGTTTTTTTAATTCAACTTGTGGAACAATGGATTTGGCGTCGAAGTTCGGCTTTGATCTCTCTCATCTTCGTGATGGACTTTTGAAGCGATACAGTATTGACTTCGCCTTTATGGCTGACCCATGTAGGATTTATATATTTACAGCGCCTTTGTCCCCCTCTTGGCACCCCCCTCCATCTCTAGCCTCAGCCCGTTGTCAGACGTGTGCCTTCCAAGAGTGGGCAACCCAGCCCTCAACTTGTACCTGGTCTGAACAATGGCCCTTTTCAGGCATGTTTCTGGAGCTCCTATCTTCCATACTGGGCAAAGACACTATTGCAGGGGTCCCCAGCGCGGTGCACATGGGCCTGCCAACACTTTTTCTGGCACCCACCAAGTGTTTTTAGAAAGTGGGTGGGGCCAGGTGGGGGTTCTGCACATCAAGGCTTCTGATTGGCCACTGGAGATTTGATTGGCTGTGCAGATGTTTCTTTAAACGTTGCTTTGTCAGCAGCTGCCACCAAAGCAGAAGGATCTTCACTGTATAACTGAACTGCACTGGGCAGGGGGTTGGACTAGATGATCTGTATGGCCCCTTCCAACTCTATGATTCTATGAGCGATTCTACGATCTAAGGTAAGCTACAGGCACCATTTTGTCGCGGGCTCCACCGAGGGTTGCCAGCTGGGTTGGCAGATTCCTGGATATTTGAGAGGTGGAACCTGGGGAGGAGAGCAGGGCTAGTTTTGGGCAGGAACACACAGGAACGGCGTTCCGGCTGGCTCCCGAGCTGGCCACGCCCAGCAGGAACTCATTAGCATAATAGGCCACACCCAACAGCAGAAACTCATTAAGACTGGCTACGTTAGGGGTGTGTGGCCTGTTAGATCGCACTAACAAAGGACTCTTAGAGTGGCCTAACATGCAAAGGAGTCCCTGCTACAAAAAAAGCCCTGGTTTTTTACCACAAACAAGGTCAACAGAATAAGAAGCAAAAGGTGGGTGTGGCTGGATGACCACACTTCTGGTAACATGGGGGTGCGTCCTAATGTGCTAATGAGCTGTGCTGGCAGGGGTGTGGCCTAATATGCTAATGAGATTCTGGTGTTGGGTGTGGCCTATTATGCTAATGAGTTCCTGCTGGGCTTTTTCTTCAAAAAGAGCCCTGGAGGAGAGGATTTGCAGAAGGACAGGACCTCAGCAGGGTATAATGCCATAGAGTCCGCCTTCTACAGCTGCTGTTTTCTCCAGAGGAAACTGATCTGTGTAGTCTAGAGATAAATTGTAATTCTGTGCAACTCTAGCTCCACCTCACTCACGTGGTAGCCATTTTGTGGCTGTGTCCACCATGTTGTGTCAGAATAGTTGTGGCAGGTAGGGTTGCCAGGTCTAGGTTGGGAAATACCTGGAGACTTTGGGGGTGGAGCCAGGAGAGGGTGGGGCTTGGGGAGGGGGAGGAGCCTCGGCATGTTATAATGCCATAAAGCCCACCCTTCAAAGCAGCCATTTTATCCAGGGGAGCTGATCCTTGTCAGCTGGAGATCAGTTATAAAAGTGGGAGATCTCCAGGCCCCACCTGGAGGCTGGCAACCCTAGTGACAGGCCTTCTTTCTTCTCTGCCGCCGCATACGAAAATGTCACAGGCCTTGTGTACTGGTTAGAGTAATGGACTAGGACTTTGAACAAACGGATTCAAATCCCCACTCTGCCAGGGCAGCTTGCTGGGTGGCCTTGGGCCATTCACACTCTCTCAGCCTATCCTACCTCACAGGCCTGTTATGAGGACAGAGAGCAGAGGAAGGGCGAATGCTCTGGTGAGCTGCTTTGCCTCCCCACCAGGAGAAAAGCAGGGTGTGTGTGACGGAAACAAACAAATAATAAGTCACACACTGTCTGAAAAGGCTCCAGAGGTATGTAGGAAGCAGTCCACAAAAAAAAGTCACATCATTCCCAAAGAACCGTTACGGGAGCCCTCAAGTCTATCCAGCCATGTTCCCGCGAACACATCCAGACACAGTTCGATGGGCCTGTGGTGTAGTGGTGGAAAATCAGAAACAGACAGGACAGGACGCGAAGAGGAGTTGGCCGGAGTCATGGTGTTTGGACGGTTCCTGCTCGCAGGCAGGATAATCTATTCCTCCTGTGTCCACCGACAGAGGCTTCTCTGACCTTCCCTTGATGCCTTTTCCCCCCCCCCGGAGATTCCATGAGCTCCCTGGGCAGCGTCTTCTAAGGCCGATCTGCTCATCACGGGTCAAAAATTCTTCCTTAATGGTATGTGCATAATCAGTCCAGATACTTTTCAACGAGGCGGTGTGCTAGGAGACATGTTTGCGTGGAAAAGACTCTCCAAGTTATCTTTTGGTAGAGGTTCCTTTGTGGCTGACCAGCTAAGGACTGTCTGGGTGGTTTTGTCCAAGAATAGCTTTAAAGCATTACATTTTATAGGAAATGTGGTTTTAAAAATGTATCCTATAGTACTCACAAGTACCTGGCTGTAATGTATCCAGTCCAGACAAGGGTTGAGATTAGGGTTGCTAACTCTGGCTTGGTAAATTCCTGGAGATTTAGGAGCAGAGCCTGGGGAGGGCGGAGTTTGGGGAGGGGACAAAGCTCAGGGGGGATATGATGTGATTCTAGGACTTCTGTATCTTTTAGAGTCTATAGTATACCATAAAGTCTGTCCTCCAAAGCTGCCATTTCCTTCAGATAAACTGATTTATGTAGTCTGGAGATGAACTGTAATTCTGGGAGAACTCTAGGCCCCACATGGCGTCTGACAGCCCTAAGATCCTGGTCTGACTGATGCTAAAAGTAACCAGAGTCAATGGATATTCAGACAATCACACTAGGGAAAGTCAATAACAAGTTTGTGTCACGTGATGTCTGAATGAAGTTTCCATCACAGGTCAAACTTCTTTAAGTGTCCTAAGGGCTCTTCACCCACAGTGTGAATCCAGCCATTTAACAGGTGGTAGAAATGATTCGTGTTAGTTAGCAAATCAGGGGAAGGTTTTCCAGTCATCTAAGGAATCTGAGTTTGGCCTTACGCATGTTTCAGAGCAGCTGTTACAGCCCCAGCCCCAGCCCCAATTATCTCTTAACACAAAGGCTGGTGCTTAACATTTGGTCTCTGGCTCTAAGTGCCTCCAGCTGAGGAAATCTTGCCAGACAAGCACGAAGGTATCTGTGGCATTCTGCCAGGTATACACAGTTTTTCCCCTTGGCACCTAGAGCCCACATTTCACCAACTTGGAGGTCTACTGAGGGGGAAACACAGGAATTCCAGTATTGCAAGAAAAGACTTTTGGCCTTCAAGCTAGCTGTATCAAGCCAGAGCACCTGAATACTGAGGGAACACCATTCACACACACACACACCCGGATTAAAGTATTAGAAGTCAGCATCAGGGCCAAACCAGATGTGATGCGTGAGGGAGATGGCTGGGTCTGTCCATTCCCCCCCCCTTAGTGCAAAGCAGCCATGTGGGCCTTCCAATCTGAGCCAGGAAACAGTGGAAATTAGGGAGAAGGTGTGTGTGTGTGTGTGCTTGTGCTGAGAGCCAGTGTGATGTGTAGTGGTTATATCCAGGTCTCACCTTTTGTCCGGCGGGGGGCTGGCACCTTGCCGGGAGTCTTCTGCCGAACAGCATGAAGCAATGATGTCACTGGCAGTGACGCCACCACGCTAGGCCTGTTGCATGGCGACTGTTGGGTGATAGTGAGATATTGAAAAATGGTATTTAGCAGAGATAATATAGCCCAGCAGAGCCTGAGTAAAATAATTCAGACAGAGTCCATGTGTGATTAAAATATAAAGTTTTTACTAAATTCTACATTGGAAGGGTAACTGGGATGAAAATAACAAAAGAGCATAATCGGCTACATCCTTACACTACAAAGACAAAACTAGAAGAGAGAATGGCTGCTCTTCTTGTTCTTCAGAACACAAAACAAAGACGGGAGGAGAAGCCATAAAATGGTAATAATACATGACACTTTTTGTTGTTGTTCAGTCGCACAGTCGTCCGGCTCTTCGCGACCCCATGGATCAGCTCCCGCCAGGCCTTCCGGTCTTCCGCCGTCCTCTGAAGTGTGCTCAATTTCATGTTCGTTGCATCTATGACACTGTCTAACCATCTCATCCTTTGCCGTCCCCGTCTTCTTTGACCTTGACACTTTAGTCCCAATCAAATCCCTAGATCAGGGAGAAAATTCCCGGGCTTTCCTACATCTAAAGAACATTGGTTACATGAGAAACATGTGACTTCCTGCGAGTAACATAAACAAACATTTAACCCCAGACATACTGTTT
>NW_015163639.1:399854-403273 GCF_001447785.1 Gekko japonicus | reverse complement strand
GGGGGGGGACGCGGGGGGACGCCATCCCCCCGGGTGAGGTGCGGGAGGGCGGGGCCTGGAGCTCCCTGCTGGTGCCCGCTGGAGGTTGCCGCTGGCTGTGGGGAGGACACACTTCCGGTGATGTCAGGGGGTGTGGCATATGCTAATGAGTTATGCTAATGAGTCCCCCTAGCTCTTTTTCTACGAAATGACCCCTGCTTGGGACTGAGGAACCAGGTTCATATCTCCCCCTCAGCCAAAATTCTGGGATTACCAAACGCCACATGGGGTGTAGAGTTTCCCCAGAATTACACTAATCTCCAGATCACAGACTTCAGTTCCTGTGGACATGACAGAGGTTTCAAAAATTACCTCAGCTTCCTCTCCTCCCCAAACTCCACCCTCCCCAGGTTCTACCACTCAAATATCCAGGAATTTCCTGAGCCACAACTGGCAACTCTAACCAGTGTCCTTGTGTTGAATGTTCATAGTACAAATGAACACATTTTCCAGTGTCCGTTGCTCATTGATTGTGGTTCTATTTCTGTTTAATTAAATACTTAAATTTTGTCTCTCCGTCCCTGAAAGAGGCCAACAACCAGCTTTTAACAAACCAGGGCACAGGCTGACAGAAACCTTTATAGCCATAATCAATAAAGTAAAAGGACTGTAATAGAAAATAATAAGTAATTTTTAGGACACTATTTGTGGTCCAATACTTTTGTTTGGTTTTTTTTTTTTTGGTGGCTTGCATACTTGCACACACTGTATATCCATTGGTGTTTGATTTTTATTATGGAGTATTGTAATGAAATCATGTGGTATGAAATTGTTTATGAACACTAGTATTTAGCTTTGTCTCACCATTGAAACAATGACCTGAAGAAGTCTTATCACACTGTTTAAGTATTTGCACAGCTGTGAACAATAACGCAAACTGGGAAAGGATTTCATGTGATGCTCTTAGTTAGTGATCAGAGCCCATTAAAGAGAGTCGAATTGAAGCAAGATAGACTGAGGGTCAGAATAAACTTCTAGAGCTTTTGCGGGTAAGATTAACCTGTCTCCATGACTGTTGTTTGAATATGTATCCATCGGTATATCCATTGGTGGTTGATTCTTACCTTTATTATGGAGAATTGTAATGAAATCATGTGGTATGAAATTGTTTATGAACATCAATATTTAAGTATAGTCTCACCATTGAAACACTGTTTAAGTATTTGCACAGCTGTGAACAATAATGCAAACTGGGAAAGGATTTCATGTGATGCTTTTAGTTAGTGATCAGAGCCCATCAAGAATTGAAGCAAGATAGACTGAGGGTCAGAATAAACTTCTAGAGCTTTTGCAGGTAAGATTATCCTGTCTCCATGACTGTTGTTTGAATATGTATCCATGAGCTATTTTATATAGTATGGAATTTGTTTATAAGCATCAGTATGTATTCACAGCTCCACCATTGAGACAGCAACCTGAAGAAGTCAGAGGAAATGGACAGAAACCTAGGCGATCCATAGCTGCTTCTTTTGTGACTATGTTTAGAGACAAAGAGGGAGTGGTTGATAATTTCTGTGTAAAAGGATTGTAACAGAAAATAATAAGTCATTTTTAGGACGCTATTTGTTGTCCAATACCTTTGTACAGGCTTGCATAATCAATAAAGCAGCAGTAACAACACTGGGTATCTATAAACCAAAACCAACTCAGAGAAGCTACCAATAAAACAAAAATTAACTTCCCTCAAATGCCATTCTTCATAATACTGCTTGGTAGCATTTTTAAAAAAATAGCTCGTCTTGGGGCTCTTCTATCTTCTTCAGGAACAGTCGGCTGAAGGAAGAGAGCCATTGCAGGAAAGGTCTTACTGAGGCAGACCAAACTGCTCTAGGTGAGGGCATGGAGAAAAGAGGTAATTGGGAGGAACAAAGATGGCGTCCAGGTTCCCACAACAAAAAATAGTCCTTCAAGTATATGGGCCTCAAGTCAAGAAGGACTTTAAAAGAACATATGAATATAAGAGGAGCTCTGCCGGATGAGAACAGTAGTCTGTCTAGTCCAACATCCTGCCTCACGCAGCGGCCAACCACCAGGCCAAACAAACAGGGGACAAAGATAAGGCTCGAACCAAGCTGTTTCCATTTTTGCATTGTACCTCTGGACCGAGTCCCTTCTTTGCAACACCCCCCTCCCACCTCCTGCCTGGGATGTAAGGGATCACTCCAACTTGCATCTGATGAAGGAAGCTCTGACTCTCAAAAGCTTATACCTCAAAAAACTTGTTGATCTCTCAGGGGCCACTGGACTGGAATCTAGCTAGGATTGCCACTAGTCTGACTCAGGAAATAACTGGGGACTTTGGGGGTGGAGCCAAGAGCAAGGATGTGACATCACTTTTGTCCAGTGATGGTTCCTATGATTCCATGGTAGGAGCTTGTGCTTCTAACACAGTGGTTGCTCTCAACTCATTCTCCACCCAAGCCACACACACTGGTGCCATTTATGGTTGCTAGGTGAGGTTGACAAGCTGGTGGGCGACTTTCCAGGAGCCTCCAGGAGAGGGGAGGGAAGACGCAAGACTGAACTCCAAAGGAAGTTCTACCATCACATTTAAAGGGACTGCGTTCCTTTTAAATGCCTTCCCTCCATTGGAAATAATGGAGGATGCACCGTCTTTTGGGACTCATAGAATTCGACCCCCTGGTCCAATCTTTTTGAAACTTGAGGAGAGGGGGTTGAGGAGAGGCATTAGTGCTATGCTGACAATTTGGTGCATCTACCACAAAACACACACACCCCCCCGAGCCCCAGATACTTATGGATTGATTCTCCATTATACCCTATGGGAACTGGTCTCCATGGGGTATAATGGAGTGCCCAGCGGAATTTCCCCCCCCCTTCTGATAACCCTGAAGTGGGGAGCGGGCCTCCAAACCAAGAGGTCCACTGCCCCCAAGGAGGGATTGCCAACCCTAAATCTAGCTGTTCTACTGCAAACCAACGCAGCTATCCTCTGAAACTGTCTTAATATGTAGAGTGGTCTGCCAAGGGATCCAGTGAGACTAAATGTGGCACGTTTCCTCTGTCTGACTGCATACAGGGATTGTTGATGAGAGCAACCAAAGCTGGGCCTGAAGAAAGGCTGAAAAGGGTCAAAGGCAGATGTATCCTCCAGAAAACCCCAAAGTCATTTTCACTACCACCCTTTCAATCATGTCTAGAAAAGTCAGATTTGACAACAGGCCCATCGGCATTCTTATCCAGACAGGGTTTCCCTAACAATATTCCTATCACGTTCTGTTAGGATAAAAGGCAATCTATTCCTTCACACCATCGACCCCCGCGTTAAGAATCCACTCCTATCTGCGTAGCCCCCATTTTGGGGTTCTCTTTCTTGGTCACATCAAAGCGTGACGGAATCTTGGAAGCGTGGGAAGGAA
>NW_015163639.1:390232-399832 GCF_001447785.1 Gekko japonicus | reverse complement strand
ATTAGGTCCGTTGCCGCAGCAGCTGTACTGCAGTGCCTCAATGCCAAATTTTAATTCCTCAGATGATTGGGGAACATTTGTCTGATCACACAAACGAAAATTTATGAACTGACAGCCAGGGTCCATTTGTTTATGTAGCTGTGTTGCCGCAATAAATCTCATTTCCGCTTGGCGTGCTGGCTTCCCTGTTAAAAGACTCCTCCTCGAAAGCCAGTGAAGGTTTAGCTTTGTCGAGAGCAACTAGAATGGTTGTGAATGTTCTATGACACCACATTGACCAATGGCCAGGTAAGGGTTTCCACTCAGCAACCCGTAGTTCTTCGCCTTTTGCATGGGCGATACTGCTTATCTATTATATTATGGACACTAGTTCAGGTGAATGTTTGACTTTAATGTGAGAGTGTGCAAGGAAGCCCCGCCAAGGCCCTCCCTGGCCCCAGGCAGGCAGGCAGGGGTGGGGAGAGGCAGGGAGGAAGCAACTTACCCTCCCTCTTCTCCTGCCTACTCCTGGCTGAATGAGGGCTAGAAGCGGGGCAGGCGGAAGCGGGGGGCGGGGCTTCGTCATGTGCCCTGCCCCCATACCTCACCTGGGGGAACTGCGATCCCCTCCGAAATGACCTCTGTGGATAAGCATCCATTTGTTCTGAGGTCTGAAACTTAGAAGGTCATCCTGCACTGCTGCTTTGCCCGTTGTGCCTCCTTGGGGTTATTTTTTGTGCTGTAAACTGCCATTAAAGTCACCAGAAAAAAACCAGGCTGTTTTATCTGGTTAGCTGTCAACCCCCCCCCCTCTCTCTCACACACACAGTGATTTTAGCTGTGAAATTCCTTGCAAAGAAGTCACAGCATGCCTTCAGATATGTGATGCTCCTGGGGATTTAGATGTAAAAGATCTCTTCCAAGTCAGAAAAGCTCTGCTGAAGGCCCCAAACAGACACAGTGTTAAATATGTTGTTGAAGGCTTTCATGGTCAGAGTTCATTAGCTGTTGTAGATTTTCCAGGTTGTATGGCCGTGGTCTTGGCATTGTAGAACCTGATGTTTTTCCAGCAGCTGTGACTGGCATCCTCAGAGGTATAACACAGAAAGATGGAGTACTCTCTGTGTCAAGGTGAGAAGAAAATGGTAGGCAGTAAATTTATATCTACTCCAGAAGGTGTGTAGGGCTGAGTAGGGTGGGTAGATATAAATTTACTGCCTACCATTTTCTTCTCACCTTGACACAGAGAGTACTCCATCTTTCTGTGTTTATAACTCTGAGGATGCCAGTCACAGCTACCGGCGAAACGTCAGGTTCTACGATGCCAAGACCACGGCCACACAACCCGGAAAATCTACAGCAACTAATCAGACTTTATTCTTTGGAGGAAGAGTGGGATAGAAATAAAACAAAGACCCAGGTTTGCTCGTTCTACCCATACTCTGGAGTCTTGTCAACGGGGCAATGAGCACAGGCTGGCCACCTAGGAGTCCCAACAGCCCCCTGATGTCCCCACTGAAAGCATCCTGGTATCCATTGTCTGGAGCTGCGGTGGCTCAAGTGGTTAAGACGCTGAACTGCAGGCTGTGGAAGGTCGGTAGTTCAGCAGTTCGAGACCCGAGTGTGCCGCATGACGGAGTGAGCTCCCGTCTCTAGTTCCGGCTCCTGTCAACATAGCAGTTCGAAAGCAAGAAATTTGTTGGGATTCTTTGATTCAGGGTCGATGGGTGTATTGCAAAGCACACACTTAGTAAAAGAAAAATATCTTTACTATAAAACAGAATAAAACATGGGTAAGGTACTTTGGATAAAACAAATAAAATAAAAGGTTACGTACTTGCAGTTACTATATGCTAACAACTACATCTTTCTAACTGTCTTAGCTTCTAGAAGAGAACTTCCTCTCTGGTTCACACAAAGGGCCATAAACCTTGTTAATACATTAATGCTAGATCAAAGCATTTCACTTCATTAGGATAAACAACTCCCACAAACTTTCCCTCAGTAGAATACATTATGTAAGGTAACATCCTGTTTCCTAACAAACAACATTTAACTCTGTAATGACTGAAGTGTAAGCAACTTGCAATTCCAACAAAATTGCAAGTAGATAAATAGGTACCACTTCGGTAGGAAGGTAACAGCGTTCCATGCGCCTTGGTGTTTAGTCATGCCGGCCACATGACCACAGAAACGTCTTCGGACAGCACTGGCTCTTCAGCTTTGAAACGGAGATGAGCACCGCAACCCTAGAGTCGGATTCGACTGGCTTTCAAGCAAGGGAATGTTTACCTTTACCTTTATCCATTGTCTCCCTCCTGGTTGCCAACTTCCCCTCCCGCCGGCCTGGGCTCCTGTGTCTTGAAGAGCTGCATCACAATTCAACACTTAACCTGGAAGACATTTCTTTGCATCTCCTCGATACATGAGTGGGAAGCGCTTCATCTGTTGAATTTCTCCTGCTTTTCATCAGCTCAAAGCACCATGGCAAAGCCAGAGAAGTAAGTTGTGACATTTTATGCCCGAAAACCCCTCTGGGGTTTTAACTCCTGACCCACCCCATCCCATTCTCCAATTACTGAAGAACTCCGGAATCCGCTTTGGAATTTATTTATTTTTAATTCCTGGTTGTGGCAGAATTTTGAAGCACATGGAATTTGTCTCCGTTGTTAGAGAAACAACAAACAAGCAAGACGAGCGAGCCCAAGGTCTCAGCCAAAGACTGACTCACAGAGTCCCTCTGCTCCACCTCTGTCTCTCTGTCTGATCATCTCCTCCGAGGGTCACAGTAGGAAGAACCAGACAACAGAACAGCTCGTTCTTCCAAGTCTGTTCCCACCCCCCTTTGGGGACACGACGTTAACACCTCTCCCTGGGGCAGCTGGGTCCCAAACAGAAGCTTGGAGTAATAATTTTTAATGATCTTTAAGACCCAGCAGGCAAAGCCTGGGGAATTAGGACAAGCACTGCTCAAGGGATGATTAGCCATTCCTTCATTGATGTGTAAAGTGCTGTCCAGTCACAGACAACTTATGCCGACCCCAGTGGGGGGCTTTCAAGGCAAGTGAGAAGCAGAGGTGGTGTGCCATTGCCTTCCTCCGCGGAGTCTTCCTTGGGGGGGGTCTCCTTTCCAAATACTGACCTTGCTTAGCTTCTGATGAGATCTTGACCATTTCTGCAGTAGTGAAATTCCCTTTGTTGATGTTTTTAAAACTGCATGTTATGTGAAATCTTCCGCAGTAGATTTCCCCCCATCCGCTGCAAACCCGAACTTTTTTCCTTCTGACCCCGCGTCTTCGGAATCCCCACTTTTAGCGAGTTCTGAAAATGCGGGGTAAGAAGGAGAAAACTTCGGGTTTGCGCCTGGTGAGGAAAAAGCTACTGTGGAAAATTTCGCATAATGCAGTTTTAAAACGGTCAATGTGGGGAATTTCACTACTGTGGAAGTGGTCTGGACAGGAACTTCAGTGGGGCACAATGCCACAGAGTCTGCCCTCCAAAGCATCCATGTTCTCCAGGAGAACTGATCTCTGTAATCTGGAGATAAACCGTAATTCCAGGCACTGTTCCCTCTAAGCTGAGTTAGTGTGAGCTAGCTCACAGTTTTTTAGCCTCCAGCTCACACATTTCTGTCTCAGCTCAGGAAGGAGGGCTCCAGAGCAAACTAATTTCTGCAGTAGCCAAATCGCTTGCTCACAACTTTAATGCCAGTAGCTCACAAAGTAGAATTTTTGCTCACAAGACTCCACCGCTTAGAGGGATCCCCAGGTCCCACCTGGAGGCTGGCATCCCTAGTCTGAACGGATGTTTCTGGACTGTCTTCACATAGAGCTCTTTTACAGTAATCCACGCTGAGGTCTTTGCTTCTTTTGCCATCAAGTCGCAGCTGACTTATGGTGACCCCGTTGGGTTTTCAAGGCAAGAGATGTTCGGAGGGAGGTCTGCCATCGCTGCATCTGCGCAGTGACCCTGGGTTTCCTTGGAGGTCTCCCACCCAAATCCTGACCAAGACCTCCCTGCTTAGCTTCCGAGATCTGACGATTTCGGGCTAGACTCAGCCATCCAGGTCAGAGCATGCTGAAGTCACTGGGCTGTTCTAAGTTCTGGGAGGGGGAAAGGACACCTATCCATGTTGGCAAAATGAAAACGAATTTTAGAACATGTAGGCTGTGTTGGAAAAGGCAATGACTGGTGCACGAAGAAGAAGAGAAGAAGTCCCTGCAGGGGGCAGCAAGAGGATAATTAGACAGGACAGTGGGGTCAGCATCTTCTCTCCTGTTAAGTGTCATTTCTTGTCGGTCTCCAGATTCAACTGCGGATTCAAATGTATTTTGCTGGTCTGGGACCAAGGAAAATAACACCGCCAAAAGCCCCTCTTCAAAGAAAGAGATGCTGCAAAGGAGACGGACAGAACCTAATGATAGGCTCTCACAATTAAGGATACATCAATCTCCAATTCTGACATATTTATTACCTTGGCCTGTTTCCCCCCAGTTGAACCCAAACAGGCGATAGCCATAAACGATGCTTAAGTAAAGGTTCCCTTGCTCGAAAGCCAGTCGAGTCCGACTCTAGGGTTGCGGTGCTCATCTCCGTTTAAAAGCTGAAGAGCCAGCGCTGTCCGAAGACAGGTTGCACACCTGTTGCTGTGTTAATTTCTCTGCCAACAGGCTGGATAGAGAGATTAGGGCCAAAGATACATTTCCCCCCAAAAAAACATTTTATTAGGATATAATATAAGATTAAACACAATTTCAATTTGTCATACATCCTTTCCCCCTATTCCCCACCCCTTTCTCGGCTTCCCACAGTGCTCCAACCTCCAGCCCATATCTTAATTTCACTCCAAATCTCCTTATACCTCTATCACAATCTACCAGTAACAAATCTTTTTACTCTTATTCTTACACATTAATCTTTTTTTCCTAATATTATTCACCTTCAGTAATTATCAAAGCAAATTAAAGTATTCTTAACATCCCAATATTTCTCTAAATATTCTTTAAAGTCTTTCCAATCTGCAAAAAATTCTTCCTCCTCCAGATTTTTAAGCTTTCTTGTCATTTTGTCCATTTCAACCATAAAAAGCAATTTCTTAATCCACTCTTCCACTTCAGGAATTCTATCCTGCTTCCAGCATTGAGCATTGGCCCCAGGTATCGGAATGTACTTTTGAGCTGTATCTTTTTTTGTTCCAGTGTGAGTTTGGTAAAACAGCGGAGCGAAATGCTAGATGCGCAGGATTCGTCCAACACCGTACTGACTGCAGAGTCACCCCAATGGCCATAAAACAGCCATAAATCTATGCAGACAGCTACCATAAAACTGAGAGATCAAAAGAAGCGAAAGCAGCATGCAGTCTGGAGGTTACCAACAAAATCCAACAATCAATCAAAGCGAAAGTGGCATGAAATGTAGAGGGGAATTTCTGTTCCAGCGTGGGGTTTGGTAAAACAGCGGAGCCAATGCTAGATTGCAAACTGGGCTCGTAATAAGGGCCTTCTGAGGATTTTGAAAGTGGAGCTAAGATCAGCTGTAGTATGCAGAGTTTCCACAGGGATGCTCCACAGCCCCCCCACCGTTTCCCTGCTTAAGAGACATTAAGGGTACGGTTACCAACCTCAGTTTGGGGTGTGTGTGTGGAGCTCGCCAGAAATTGCAAAAGAGCACCAAGGTCAGTTCCCCTGAAGGAAACAGCAGTCTTGGAGGGTGGACTCCATGGCATCACATCCCCGCTGAGTCCCCTCCCCAAATCCCCTCTGCAGGAACCACCCCCAAATCTCCAGGAATTTACTGCAGCCCTAAGTCCCAGTTTAAACAGCGAATCCCGGGAGCCCCATGATTTGCAAGACTGCCAACCTCGAGGCTTGGAGATCTCCCGGAATGACAACTGGTCTCCGGATGACAGAGATCTGTTGGCCCAGGATTGCCAGCTCTGTCTTGGGAAATACCTGGAGATTTTGGGGGTGGAACCTGGGCAGGGTTTGGGGAGGGGGGATGTTGGCAGGGCATAATGCCATAGAGTCCACCCTCCAAAGCGTTAGATTCTCTGGTATGGTACAGCCAGGAATCTCTATAACATAGCAGAGGGCACTAGAGCCAGTTTGGTGTAGTGGTTAGGAGCACGGACTCTAATCTGGGAGAACTGGGTTTGATTCCCCACTCCTCCACATGCAGCTGCTGGGTGACCTTGGGTCAGTCACAAGTCCTTTCAGAGCTGTTCTCTCACGAGCAGTTCTCAAAAGAGCTCTCTCAGCCCCACCTACCTCACAGGGTATCTGTTGAGGGGAAGGGAATGGAGGTTGTAAGCTGCTCTGAGACTCCTTCGGGTAGTGAAGGGCAGGGTATAAATCCAATCTCTTCTTCTTCTAGGGTACACGCAGCAGCAGTTTCGCAGTACTGTGTGTGCTAGCAAAATTACAGAGTTGCAGGGAGCCACTTGTCAGTTTCAAACGAATAAGAGTCCTTTATTCAAGGAATTACATTCTGTAGTGCAGGTTGAGAGATAGGGTTAGAGTCTAACTAGCTAGGATGAAATGCAGATGCAGAATGCGTGTCCTATGGAGAGCAACGTGCTCCTCCTGTGTGTGTCACAGAGAAGGAAGTCTCGTCCCTAAGAAGAGCATTCTACTTCAAAGGGATAGTATCAGATAGCAGGAAGGAAAGGACGCTGTGTGTGTGTCCTGACCTCTCTATTTGTCTCTAAATCTATGGTGCCATCTCCGAAGCCTGAGACAGGAGCCAGAGTGGTGCCATCTCTGAAGCCTGAGACAGGAGCCAGAGTACAGTCCTCCACTTCCAACAGAAAGCAGCACATTTTCTCCAGGGGAACTGATCTTGGTCCCCTGGAGATCAGTTGTAATACTGGGAGAGCCCCAGGTGCCACCAGTTGCCCTGCCATCAGTTGCCCTGGAAAAAATGGCTGCTTTGGAGGATGGACGCTCGGCAGCGTTCTACCCGACTGAGGTCCCTCCCCTTCCCAAACCCCGCCTTCCCCAGGCTCCACCCCCCAAATCTCCAGGAATTTTCCAACCAGGAGTCGGAAACCCCAATTATTGAGTTGTGATTGCAACGCATGCAGTATCGTGGGGATGCTGCTTCAAAAGGTGCACAGTCACCATGCTTTCACTATTGGGGGGGGAGGGATCCCTGTGAGAAAGCGAGCCCCTGGTGGCAGATTGTGGAGGGGTTGGCAGGAGTGCCTTGATCTGCTACCAGAGGCCGTTGATTAGCTTTTAAAAACCCACAGAAGCTCCTCGTGATGGATCTTTCCCACCACATGGGGTCTGGCCCATAACCATAATCTTCATTCTCATCTTCTCTGGGATCAATAAGGGCAGAAGCATCCCACGTCCTTCTTTTGCATGCCCTGCTGCTTTGCGCAGATGGAAACAAGGACATTGTGATGTACTGCTGACACCTCGTTTGCACGCGAAGGATCCCTGCGATGGGCGCACTGCTCTCCCGCGGGTGGTACACACTTGCGAGAGCTCTCCTCATTCTGCCCTTCCCGGCCCTCATTAATTCCGCAACCACATTATAAAGCAGACGGACCCTATTCGTTTTCCTGGAAAGAAAGCACTTAACCAAAATAACGTTTACTAGGTTGTTTGATCTCTCAAAGGATCTGGTTGTTATTATTATAAAATAGCTGCCGTTGCAGGGCATTTGGTAACGTTTACTATCTTGGACAGGCACTTCTAGGAAGGGGGGAGTGCGATGGAGAAGGGGAGAGAATCGCCACGTGGTGTGTGCACTTGGCTGTCTTTTTAAATCAGGTGTCTTCAAAGGTTCTCCCAAATGGCAGGATAGGACAGCGATTCCCCAGAGACTCCGACCCCAAAAGATAGACTTGTTCCCCCATAAGCCACTGGTTTGAAGAAGAAGAGGAGGAGATTGGATTTATACCCCGCCCTTCACTTGGAGTCTCAGAGCGGCTTACAATCTCCTTTCCCTCCCCCTCCCCACAACAGACACCCTGTGAGGTAGGTGGGGCTGAGAGAGCTCTGACAGTAACTGCCCTTTTTCAAGAACAGCTCTTATCAAAGCCATGGCTTGCCCAAGGTCATCCAGCCAGGTGCAAGTGGAGGAGTGGGGAACCAAACCCGGTTCTCCCAGATTAGAGTCCACGCACTTAACCACTACACCAACCTGGCTTCACAACCCCCATCTTGGGAATTACAACTGATCTCCAGACTACATAAATCACTAGTTATTAATTTAAATCCTTTATTCCACTTCCCCTGGAGGAAAAAAAAGCTGCTTTGGAAGGTGGACTGTGGTCCCGCCCCTCCCTCAACCCCACCCTCCCCAGGCTCCACCCTCAAATATCCAGAGATTTACAAACCCAGAGTTGGCAATGCTATACTGATTTCCAGATAGGGATGACCAACTCAAGGTGGGGCCTGAAGATATCCCGCTCTTACAACGGATCTCCAGCTAGGACTGCCAGCCTCCAGGCTGTGGCTGGAGATCTCCTGGGAACTGATCCCCAGGAAACAGAGATCCGTTCACTTGGAGGAGGAGAAGAGGAGGAGTTTGGGCAGGACACGCATTCTGCATCTGCATTTCATCCTAGCTAGTTAGATTAGATTCTAACCTTATCTCTCAACCTGTGCTATAGAATATAGTTCCTTTACAGAGGGGGAGGGACTCTTATTAGTTTGAAACTGACAAGTGGCTCCCTGTAACTTTGTAATTTTGCTAGCATGCACAGTATTGAGAAGCTGCTGCTGCGTGTAGTGAAGAAGAAGAGGAGGAGGAGGAGGAGGAGGAGGAGGAGGAGACTGGATTTATACCCCGCCCTTCACTACCTGAAGGGGTCTCAGAGTGGTTACAATCTCCTTTCCCTTCTCCTCCCCACAACAGAAAACCTGTGAGGTAGGCCACTTTGGAAGGCGGACTCTGTTGCATTATACCCAATTGAAGTCCCTCCCCTCCCCAAATCCCGCCCTCCTCAGGCTCCACTGCCAAAATCTCCAAGTCTTTTCCAACCCAGAGCTGGCAACTGTATTTCCAGACAACAAAGATCAATTCCACCTGAGACAATGGGTGCTTTGGGAGGTGGACTCTCTGGCATTATACCCTGCTGAGGTCCCTTCTAGTGCTTGTAGGTCCTCCCTGGTCATCTGTGGGGGGTGGGGGCAGAGTTGCCAGATCCAGGTTGGGAAACTCCTGGAGATTAGGGGATGGACCCTGGGGGAGGGCAGAGACCTCAGTGGGGTACAATGCCATAGTAGAGTCCACCCTCCAAAGCATCCATTTTCTCCAGGGAAACTGATCTCTTTATTCTGGAGATCAGCTGTAATTCTGGAGGATCCCCAGGTAGGGTTGCCAGCTCCAGGTTGGGAAATATCTGGAGATGTTGAGGGCGGAGCGTGAGGAAGGCGGGGCTTGGGGGCATAATGCCAAAGCGGCCATTTTCTCCAGGCGAACTGGCCGCTGTTTCCTGGAGATCAGTTGTAATCGATCCTCCTCTCAAGCTGTAGAGTCCTGTGAGCAAAAATCCTACTCTGTGAGCTGCTGGCGTTAAAGCTGTGAGCGGGCGATTTGGCTGCCGCATGAATTAGTTTGCTCTGGAGCCCTCCTTCCTGAGCGAAGACAAAAATGGGTGAGCCGGAG
>NW_015163639.1:369706-389752 GCF_001447785.1 Gekko japonicus | reverse complement strand
ATCTCCCTGGACAAGACAATGGAAAAATCTCTCTGTCATCTCCCCGCCCCCCCATCTCTCCCTCCTTCCCCCCCCTCCCCATGATCTTGCCATGGGGCAGCGGCTCTTGCCAGAGCCTGCGGGCCACAAGCAGCATGGGCGAGGCCGGGATTTTATTGCTCTGTTTTTGTTTCCGATTCCATCTTCTGTGCTGAGTCACCAGCCCTGACCCAGATTCACCTGGACCGGGGGAAGAGAAGAGCAGAACTTGCCGAATAGCAGAACAGAGAAACTGGGCCCTCCAGTCCCATAAAACACAGCTGGCCCCTGGTGTGGAATCCGGGGGAGACAGGGGTGGCTTGGAGACCAAAAGGGAAGCATTCTGCCCATGTTGGGCTTGCCAGCCTCCAGGTGAGGCCTGGGGATCTCCTGGAATCACAACTGGTCTCCACAGGACAGAGGTCAAGCCCCGCCAGAGAAAATGGCTGCTTTGGAGGGTGGTCTGTGTAGAATTATACTAGGGTTGCCAACATCCAGGGGGTAGGCGGAGATCTCTGGGGATTACAACCGATCTCCCGGTGACAGAGATCAGTTCTGCCTGGAGAAAACAGCTGCAGTGGAAGGTGGACTCTGTGGCACTCTGTCCCAATGGAGTCCTGGCCTGTAGCTACGGTGGGGCCATTGGGGGCTCTGCCCCCTTCCTTAAAGGCCCCCCTGCTTCTTCTTCTTCTTTTTCTTTCCAATAAGTGGTTTTTTAAAATTATTATTTTAAACCATATATACAACAGTACATTCAGAACACATATTAATACCATGCAATAATCAACATTCTCAACCCGTAAGAGCCTTTTAAAAATGCCCCCCTCCTGCCCAAAAGCATTTTAAGGCCCTGGTCACACGGAGCAATAGCCACACTGCAGAGACAGAAGATAGGCGGATTTTCTGGGCGCGATCACACCGCCACATCTGGGAAGCGTAGAACTCCCGTGGCGAACCTGAGGCTTCCCGCCGAAGATGCGAGGTAAAAAACTAGTACCTCAGAGGTGCTAGTTTCCGGAAACTGCAGGGCAAGGGCGGGCGCCTGATCGCGTTTCCGGTGGAATCCCGTGGCATCCAGCGCCGCCCATGTCCTGTCGCAAAGAAGGTTTGTTTTTTAAACAAAGTCTCCACAGGATGCGCAACGGCGCAAGCGCATACTTGGGTTTTTTTAAAAAAACCAACCCCATTTGCCACGGCAGCGCCGCTTCTTTGCCGTGCCGTCTGATCGGCACCTCCCCGGGCTCCCCCCTCCAACCACCGGACATTGGCGGGACGTGTGATCCCGCGGCCGCGCGGTAGTTCACTCTGGGGCAAACAGCCACGCCTCCCCCCCGCGATATCCGGCCCGTGTGACCGGGGCCAAAGAGATCCTTTTGAGAAGAAGCAGGGAGGTGGCGCACGCCCTTCTCCCTCCCCCCCTGCAAGATTTAAAGGGCCTTTCAGCTGAACAGTGAGGAGCATGTGTCCGCCAATCAGCTGGAGGGCCCTTTAAATCTTGCAGGAGGGAGGGAGAGGGGCACGCACCACCTCCATTCTTTATGGCAGATAATGGCAGCCCCACCATAAACAGAGTTAGGTCCACTGAAGTCAGTGGGTTTAAAAGGGTGCAACTAGGTCCACTGAGAGCCAATTTGGTGTAGTGGTTAAGTGCACGGATTCTAATCTGGGAGAACCGGGTTTGATTCCCCACTCCTCCACTTGCACCTGCTGGATGACCTTGGGCAAGCCATAGTTCTGATAAGAGCTGTTCTTGAGAAAGAGCAGTTTCTGTCAAGAGCTCTCTCAGCCCCACCTACCTCACAGGGTGTCTGTTGTGGGGAGGGGAAGGGAAAGGAGTTTGTAAACCGCTCTGAGACTCCCTTGGGTAGTGAAGGGCGGGGTATAAATCCAATCTCCTCTTCTTCTCTTCATTATGGGAAAGGTTTATATTGTAACAAGACAAAACAAGGGTACACACTCAGCAAGCACATACAAGAGCTAACTAGGAGTAGCTGGGAGGAAAAGGGGAAAGCATTGTAGGGATGGGTGATAATTACCAGTCTTGAAAAGGTCTGCGGAAAAAGCAAGTTGAAGAGGAAAATGGACAGCTTTTCCAGAAGGGAGAGAGGACCCACACACAGGTGAGGGCGTGCAGGGAATCCAAGAACAGACACACTGCTGGAGCAGCAGGGTGACATATGTCTAGGGCAAAACGTATCCTGAGGAGGTTGATTCACCGCCAGAGGACAATGAGCTGATGGTTCCACTGGAGGTAGACAAGGAGGTGGGAGAGGTTTGATGGCCCTACAAGTGCTGGGCGGGAAGGGTGAGGGGGAAAGTGAATAGATTTAAGCGTTGATTAATTGCCACTTAATCAAGGGCAATGGGTGAAGGGGAAGTCAGGGTTGGGTGCTAAAGGGGTTATGCTGAGTGAATCAATAGCTCCTGGGTGACCCATTGTTCTAAAGTCGTGCATCTCTCCAGGGCAAGAAGGGGCCAGTAGCCAGCCAGCAGGTTTGACTCTTTCCTCTTTCCCTGATAACTGCTTTCCCAGGCCTCTGCCTGACTGGCATCCATCTTGATCCACTTTGGCCCAAGCAGTGCCTTGCACTTAGGGTGTTTGGGTGGTGTATAAAGGAGTGTTTCTGGCTCTTTAAGCTCTAAACTGCCCCTCAGCAGGTGGAGGGGTGCGACTGCTAACAGCCCCATTTGGAAATAGGCAGCCCTGCTTCAAGGATATCCCTGGGGCCTCTGTTTTGACCCTCGTATTGAACAGCAGCTATTTGGTAACAGGCTGAGCCAGCTCCGTTCTGAGATGAAGCACAATATTAAGTATTTTTTTAATTTTCTTTTTTGTTTTTGTTTTTAAGTTTTAGGAAAGTGGAGAGTCATTCTAGTCAGTTTGTGGTTACACCAGACAGGTGATTGGAGA
Organism: Gekko japonicus; assembly: GCF_001447785.1. NCBI lineage: Eukaryota > Metazoa > Chordata > Lepidosauria > Squamata > Gekkonidae > Gekko > Gekko japonicus. The sequence continues at coordinate 386,823 of NW_015163639.1, read as the reverse complement.
ACAGAGGCCTAAATTGGATGCTGGGGATCCAGAATGGAAACCAAGGATGTGTCAAGCAGCTGATGACCGGCCGGGGACAGCTGTAAATGAAATTTTGTGATATGTAGCAAGAAATGGATGCATAGGAAGACTAATTTGGTGTAGTGGTTAGGAGCATGGACTCTAATCTGGAAGAACCAGGTTTGATTCCCCACTTCTCCACATGGAGCTGCTGGTGTGACCTGGGGTCAGTCACAAGTTCTTTTGGAGATGTTCTGTCAGGAGCAGTTATCTCAGAGCTCTCTCAGCCCCACCTACCTCACAGGGTGTCTGTTTTGGGGAGGGAAAGGAGATTATAAACCACTCTGGGACTCCTTCGGGTAGTGAAGGGCGGGGTATAAATCCAATCTCTTCTTCTCTCTCTTTTTCTCCCATTCCATCTTTGATAAAGCAGTGATGGAAATGAACTCAGAGGCTGGCAGGATTCATTAGCCAGAATGGGAAGCATCCCTGAAATTGCACATCATCTTCCTGCGAAGTAAACTATTTGCTATTTATCACATCTCTACGTTTGAAGTTGGAATATTTGGAAAAGTCTCTATTGGAAGCTTACATATAATGAATGGGCTAATTGGTGGCACAGAGCACTTTAAATATCAGTGAACTTTAATTTTCATTGTACCTTTATTGAGTGTTGCACCTTACTAAGAGTCTTTCTATTGAACCTATGGATGATTTTTCTGTGGTATAAGTTGATGTCAATACAGTTGTTTACATTGCTTAGTTATTGTTTCACAGCTGTTCCTTATCTTTGTTCCAACCTGTAGGTTGGCAACCTTTGGGAAAACTCTGTCTGCCACCTTAAGTTCTTGGAAGGGAGGGAGCATAAAAAGGATTTCAGATTTCTGAAATTACTCCACTTTCCAATATGTAGGACAGATGGACTCACATTCCAGCTGTATCTTTTTTGTTTTTGTTTTTAGATAAGCATATGGAGCAGAGGTCCATCAGTGGCTATTAGCCACAAGGTATAGCTAGGGGCTCTGGGGCAAGTGATGCTCTGTCTTCTTGGTGCTTGGGGGGGGTCAACAGTGGGAGGGCTTCTAATGTCCTGGCCCCACTGCTGGACCTCCTGATGGCACTGGTATTTCTGGCCACTGTGTGACACAGAGTGTTGGACTGGATGGGCCTTTGGCCTGATCCAACATTGGCGTCTCTTATGTTCTTATGTTCTTATGAGCAGTGACTCTCAAACACTCATACCCTACCACAAACTGTGTTAGTTTTTAAGGTGCTACTGGACTCTTACTTTTAACATAGATATAGTGTAGCCCCAAAACCCCAGAAGCAAGCAGGAGCTGGGAAATACATTGGGGGACACCACATCAGGGGTCATTGATTGGCCTAGAGGGGGAAGAGGTAGCAGCCATCTTGCACAGAATAGGACATCACTCAAAATCACTCCACCGATCATCTTTTGATAATTGTATTTTAAAATAATTTCTGCAAGCTGCTCTTGGGACTGATGGGAGGAGACTGGAAAAAAGGAGACAAACAAATGTATGTGTTCCTGAGGTGTTGGTGATTGACTATACCACTTTAGCCTGTACGAAGTAGATAGCTCGGGGGTGGGGGGGGTAGTGCCGGCAATCCCTGAAAGTAAAAAAAAATCAGTATACTAACAACATCCGTCTGTCTCTCTGTCCTAATTTTTGAGGGCAGTGAGGGTTTAAAAACCATGGAGCACACTCCGATTCAGAATCCTGTAACTTCAGCCAGAAGCAGTGCAGCATGGTTTAGTGGTTAAGAGGAGCAGACTCTGATCTGGAGAGCCGGGCTTCATTCCCCACTCCTCCTCCACACAAAGGCTGCTGGGTGACCGTGGGCCCGTCCCTCACAACTCTGTCAGCCCGATTTACCTCACAAAGTGCCTCTTGTGGGGAGAGGAAGGGACAGAGATTGTAAACTGCTTTGACAGGCCTTTTGGGGTGGTGGTGGGGGGGAGAGGGGCCAGAACTCTCAAGAGGGAAATGAAGTTTTCAATCTGTATACTGAAAACTCACAAGCTTTTTAACGTTTTTAAAAGAATTTTGTCAAAGAGGTACCAGAACTCAGTTCTGGCGCCTTCCCCCAGAAAAAAAGCCCTGCGCTTTTGATACTCCCGAAGGTAGAGAAAAGCAGGTATAAACACCTTTTCTTCTCCTCCACCCCTTCTATCTGCTCCCGTACAGACCGGTTTTACTAGTTCCTCTTCCCCAGCTAACTCCAACTTGCCCTGGAATGCAATTGTCCATCCTTTGCCACTCCTGACAGACATTCTCCTAAAGGACTATTCTAGAGACACCCACCCAGCCCGCAGAGTTCAGGGAGATCCCAAGGCCCAGTGGAAAAATCTCACCTCTGGGTTAGAAAGGGCAAGGCAGGCGTGATCGGAGGCTACGATGGGTCGGCCCCTTCACTTTCCCTGCTCTCCCTCCCCTTTCGTGAGCGGCTCATTAAATCACTGTTAACTCAGGGAGTCTTTTTTGCGCATTGCCTCATCTCATCGCTATGGCATCTGGATGCTGCAACATCTGGAGGCATGATGCAGATGTTTGGTTGGCCTGGCAACCGACGTACGGGTCGGTAAACAAAACGTGGGGAGACTTTTCCTTCCTTCCTATCATCTTTCCTTCCCTTTCGCAGCAGAATAAACTTCACGTCCTTGTTTCCCGGCAAGACTCCTGGCTTCCAGAGGAGGGCGAAGAGGCCTCCAGAGGACTGGGAGGAAGGGGGCGAGTTAGGCTAGGTGCAGCAGGCCAAGAATCAAGCCTTGTGGTGTGTGTGTGCGCGTGCAACCCACAGCTTCTGAGTTCTTCACGCCCTTTTCTTGCAAGGGAATGAAGCAGCTACTTGAGTGAGGAAGTTTTATGTGCCCCGCAAAGCACTTTTGAGCCACGGAGGGCACGGCGGTGGGAAAGTCAGAAACGCTGCTTTCCACATGCTTGAACTGGGTTCTTGAAATCAGAGCTGACAACTCTGCAGAATGCTGAATCGAGATTTGCATGTTTCATTCCTGTGTTCCCCCATCACTTACATGTGCCCTTTTAAAAGAAATTTTGAGGACCCTACCCAGTATTCCCCCCCCCATATATAGTTCATTTGGGAATGGATTTAAGACCACCCCCTCCCACATTTTAACTTGCCCTCCTTGTAGGGAAGTATTTATTTTGTCATCCTTAAAAACACAGTTCCCTTGCCCATTTTTTTAGGTTTGCCAGCTCTGGGTTGGGAAATTTGGGGAGGGGGTGTTTGGGAAGGATGGGGTTTGCAGAGGGGAGGGATCTCAGCAGAGTGCGATGCCATCCTCCAAAGCAGCCATTTTCGCCAGGGGAGCTGATCTCTTGCCAGGCATCGCTTATGAAACCCTTTGCACTCTGCCACTGACCAAGTCAGTTTAACTTAGCAGGTGCACTTAACGCTTCCATGGTGCATATGTTAAGTGCCTTTGATGATTCTAATCACAGTAACTGAAATCAATCGTGAACATATATTCAGATATTCACTTTGGTTCATTGCTTAAAAGCATTGTGGGTAAAATACTAAATGCTGACAGGCAATCATACTGCAGCGACTTTGCTTGTTCTGGCCAGTTGTAATTGCGCGTGTCCCCGATGTCAGTTTGCTTGCTTTGGATGGAGAACACTGCATGATGTACTAATATTTGTTACAATTAGATACTTTTTAGAATTTCACAGCCTAGGAAGAAGAAAGCCTATTGTTCAACTGAAGAAGGTATATTTTTGCCTGGGAAAATCCAACCCCCAGGTTGGATTCCCAATCAGAATGGTGTGACGGATATGTGACAAACTTTGATGGAACCAATAATTGTGATTTATTTCTAACTGTCATAGGGGGTATAAAATCCTATGTCTCCCATTGTAACCTTAGGGAGAGCTGTGGGTATTCAAGGATTCAAACCTTGTTGTAGCCGTACTTTCCCCCTTTATTAATAAAGCTTTAAAGTTTGGATTCTCCTCTACAAGACTGCCGTATGCTTTCTCAAATTGGGCTGGGGGAGCACAACCTTTGACGGAGTTTCTGTCCTACCAACTGTAAGACCCTCTCTGTCATCTGGAGATCAGCTGTAATTACAGATCTCCAGGTTCAAACTGGAGGTTGGCAACCCTAGCCCCATGGTTGCTCAGCACCTCTGAGCATTCCTCTAACCTCACACTCAGGTGGACATACAGGTGACACAAAATCTATGGCTTTCTCTATGACCTGTGGAATGGCCTAGTTGGAGGCAGGGCAGCCAGCTTGGGAAGATTCAGGAAACTTTCTAAAGTGGTTCTTGTTCAACGTAAAGGAAACGATTGACAACATTTATTTCAGTGTGAGGGTTCATGTATGTTTTATTTTGCTGCAGCTGACGAACACTGCCGTCCGTTCTTAAACGTGACTTTGTACCCCGAAAGGTGATTGCTGCATAGCTTGTTCAGAAGGTCACCGCAATTGTTTTTCGTGTTGTTGACCGCTGGTGGTTTTTTGGCCAGTTTGGTGTAGTGGTTAAGTGCACGGACTCTAATCTGGGAGAACCGGGTGTGATTCCCCACTCCTCCACTTGCACCTGGCTGGATGACCTCAGGCAAGCCGTAGTTCTGATAAGAGCTGTTCTTGAAAAAGAGCAGTTTCTGTCAAGAGCTCTCTCAGCCCCACCTACCTCACAGGGTGTCTGTTGTGGGGAGGGAAAGGGAAAGGAGTTTGTAAGCTGCTCTGAGACTCCTCTGGGTAGTGAAAGGCGGGGTATAAATCCAATCTCCTCCTCCTCCTTCTTCGTCTGTTTCTGTGGTAAAGTGGCCAGATCCAGGCTGGGAGACTTCTGGAGATTTTGGGTGTAGAGCCTGGGGAGGGAAGGGACTCCAGTGGGGTATAAAGCCACAGAGTCTGCCCTCCAAGGTAGCCATGTTCTCCAGGGCAACTGATTTCTGTTGTCCAGAGATCAGTTGTAATTCCAGGAGATCTCTAGGCCCCACCTGGAGGTTGGCAACTGGGAGCTTGGCAGTCCTAACTGTGTGAAGCAACCTTCATAGAAAACCGGTTCCTAAAATTCAAGTCAACCCAAAGTAAGCAGGCTGAAGTCCCACGGATTTCAACAGTAAGGCTTAGAGCCGGCATCTGTTTCTTTAGACAGTGGCTTCAGCATAAAAAGTGCCTGACAGTTACAGTACAGGCCAGGCCACACAGGAAAGGTTTGATCTAATGAGACATTTATTCTAGTAGTATTCATTCCTGTTCGCACTGGATCTGATAGTGATGTATTTGGTGGCAGGGTCCGGTGGTGTATTTGCCACGTCTCCTTTCCATCAATCCTGATTCCCCATGACAACAGACGCTCCTTAAAAATCACACTATTAAACACAGCTGTCATTTCCTCCACGCCTGAGAGGAGTGAATGGAGAGTCTTATTTTGACATATCTATTGCTTTACAACTGTTGACCTTATAACCTTAGCTTGTTATTTAGCTTTGTCTTCGCATATCTTAAAACATCTTCATCATGCCACATGTTAATCTGCTGTTCCGCCCCTGTCTATACGTTTGAACCTTACCTTCCATTCCAGGGTATTTGAAAAAGTGTGCATGAACACGAAAGCTAATACCTTGAATAAAACTTCGTTGGTCTTAAAGGTGCCACTGGACTCTCTACATTTGTTCAGCTGTGATTTGAAACTCTCAAAGTAAACACAAGCCCTGAGGCTTAAAAGCATCTAATCGCTGGCAGGTCTTACAGGCGAGGGACTTCTGAAGCGATGGCACCACCACCGAGAAAGCCCTTCTTGGTCTAAGCGAGGCGTAAACAAGACGAGTTGCTCAGATCTAGACGCTGTCGGGAAGAGGAGTCGTGCCTCGCAGTTGCATTTCCTGCTGGCAGTTCCCCACTGGCGTGCTCTGCTTCTGGAACTGCTGCCGGACGTGTCTCTGTCTCTGCGGGGTTCACACTTGACCAGATGGAGCTTGTTTTTAAATTAGCACCACCGGAGGATCCACCAGTCGTCAGAGTGCTGCTGCTGTTTCCATTCAGGGTGCCTGAAAAATACCATGTAGGCAAGTCGGGAGATTAGATTTCTTCTGCAGCCCACCTGGGCAGACAAGGGTTGTGAAGAGTGCCCTTTTCAGAGGCAGTATCCTCCACAGTCGGGTTGCCGACCTTCAGATGGAGTCTGGAGGACTCCTGGGGATTACAGCTCATCTCCAGCTAACAGAGATCAGCTCCCCTGGACAAAATGGCTGCATTGGAGGGTGAACTCCATGGCCTTGCGCCCTGATGAGGCCCCTCCCCTTCCCAAATCCCACCCTCCTCAAGCTCCACCCCAAAAATCTCCAGATGTTTCCCAGCCCAGAGCTGGCAACCCTACCCATAGAGATATTTTGTGAAGATCGCACACAGTCTGAAGTTCCTGTACACACAGGGGTGACAGCATTTTGGAGATCTCCTGCTATTACAGTTGATCTCCAGACGACCAGCTCTCCTCGAGAAAATGGCTGCTTTGGAGAGTGAACTCTATGGTATTCTACTCTGTTGAGGTCCTTCCCCAAACCCCGCCCTTGACAGACTCCACCCCCCAAAATCTCCAGGTATTTCCCAACCCTGAGCCGGCAACCCTATGTACACACCAAGACCCAGAGTGGTGTAGTGGTCGGAGGGTTGAACAAGAGGCTGGGAGGCCCAGATTCAAATTTCTGCCATGAAGTGAGTTGGGGTGAGCTTGGGGTGAGCTAGGGTTGCCCGTTCAGGGCTGGGAAATACCTGGGGATTTTGAAAGTGGAGCTTCGGGAGGGCGGGGTTTGGGGAGGGGAGGGACTTCCGTGGGGTCTAATGCCACAAAGTCCACCTTTCAAAGCAGCCATTTTCTCCAGGTGAACTGATCTCTGTCACCTGGAGGGCAGTTGTAATAGCAGGAGGCAGGGCTCTTTTTGTAGAAAAAGCCCAGCAGGAACTCATTAGCATAATAGGCCACACCCAACAGCAGGTTCGTTCCTGCCCAAAAATAGCCCTGGCAAGAGGTCTCCAGCCACCACTTGGAGGTTAGCAACTCTAAGGTGAGCTTGGGCCAGTCTCTCTCACACACTCTCAACCTAGCCTGCCTCACAAGGTTGTTGGGAGGTGGCAACAGGCAAGGGAGAACCATGTATGGCTCCCTGAGCTCCTTGGTTGAAGGATGGGACTAAAAATGTACCAGAGAGAGAAAGACTCACTTAAAAGTGGGCATGATTCTGTACAGGTGCAGATGGGTGTTTCCCTGATCCTTCGGCATCACTAAGTGGGAAGACTCTGCAATGGAAACCCAGTTCATCTCCTGGACTGGGAATGCTAGCAAGGCTTATATTACGATTGTATCCACTTGTGGGTTTGTGGAAGAGTGCCCATGATGGGGCCTGGAAGACTGAGATCTGGGACACCCTGATTTAAATCCCCTCTTTGCCATGGAAGCTTGCTGGGTAATCATTATTATAAGGCATTGTGTGTAGAATAGCCAGGAGATCCTAATATTGTCTGGCAGCCAGAAGTTCTAGATCTTTTAGCGTTATGCACCACTAAGTGGCGAGCTAGATGTTTTTTAAAGCAAGAGACGTTTCAGAGGTGGCTTGCCATTGCCTGCCTCTGCGTAGCAGCCCTGGTATTCCTTGGAGGTCGCCCTTCCAAATACTAGCTAAGGCCGACCCTGCTTAGCTTCCGAGATCTGATGGGATCAGGTTAGCCTGGGCTATCCAGGTCAGAGCTGGGTGACTTTGGGCCAGTCACTCTCTCCACCTAACCTTCCTCACAGTATTGTAATGAAGATAAAATAGAGGAGGAGAGAACAATGTAAGCAAGTCCCTGGGTTTTCAGTCCTACACCAATCTTGGACTAAAGGGGGGGGGGGGGGGAGTGGCAATGTTCATTCGGGAGGCTTACTCCTTCAGGGCGCTCCCCGTGATGGAGATCGCCGGCATGAAGTGTGTCAGCCTGCTGCTGGGGACCGAGTTTGGCTATCTGGCTGGTGTACCGATCGCCTAACACGCCAGCCAGTGGCCTGTCATCCCTGCTGGAGGCCGTATCAGGCTGGGCGCTGGAGCACCCTAGGCTTATAGTCTTGGGTGACTTCAACGCCCATGCCGATGATGCAGCCTTCAGCTGGGCTGCGGACCTGGTGTCGTCCATGGCGGCACTTGGACTCTCTCAATTCGTATCGATCCCCACGCACCAGGCCGGGCACACGCTCGACTTGATCTTTGCTGTGGGGATTACAGTGGACCGGATTACTGCAAAGGCAGTACCATGGTTGGACCACTATGCCCTGAAAGCTCGTCTGAATGTTCTACCCCGAACCTGTTTAGATGGCGAGCAGATTTTAGCTCACCCGCGAAGCCAAATGGACCCCATATGGCTTCAAATGGCTCTGCGGGATCCGATGCCCCCTGGCGGCTCATTAGATGAGCTTGTGGAGGACTGGCATAGCCAACTGTTGGGTGTTACTCTCCACAACCATCGATGAAATCGCTTCCCGGCGCCCTCTGCGCCTGCACTCTAGACTTGCCCCCTGGTACACCTAGGGGTTGTGGCTGATGAAGCAGGTGCTAAGACGGCTAGAGAGACGGTGGCGGCATGCCCGCGACGAAGCATCAAGAGCATCCTATAGGACGTTTATGAGATCCTATGAGGTGGCAGTCAAGGCTGCTAAGAGAGAATTCTATGCAGCCACGGTTGCGTCTGCGAGCTCACGCCCAGCCCAATTGTTTAGAACAATTTGGTCTTTAACAGCTCTGCCACAAGGCAGACAAAATAGTAGGGAATTGGATATCGGCTGTGAGGCTTTTGCAAGCTATTTCGCGGACAAAGTCTTGGCGCTCCGCCGTGACCTCCCTGCCACACTTGAAACAGTGAGTGAACTTGAGGCCCCTTGCACGTCTCTGCGGGGAATAGAATGTTTTGACCTGCTCAGTCTGGAGGAAGTTGACAGACTGCTCGTATCTGTGTGCCCAACCACATGCCACCTATATCCGTGCCCTTCCTGGCTCATTAAAGCGGGCCACGAGGGGTTTCTAGGTGCCATAAGGGAGATTATCAACAAGTCCCTCTCGGAGGGACGGTTCCCTGAGGCACTCAAGGAGGCGATGGTCCGCCCTCTCCTGAAAAAAACAACTCTAGACCCGACCGAATTGGCCAACTATCGGCCGGTGTCCAATTTGCCCTAATTGGGCAAATTGAGAGGGCGGTGGCGACACAGCTTCAGAGCTTCCTGGATGACGCTTCTGTCCTTGATCCACTCCAGTCCGGCTTTCGCCCGGGATATGGGATGGAGACGGTGCTGGTTGCCCTTACTGATGACCTCTGGAGGCATCTGGATCAAGGCGGTGTGGCGGCACTGTTGTTGTTAGATCTGTCGGCCACGTTTGACACGGTCGACCACCAGTTGCTGACCCACCATCTCGCCGACGTGGGGATACGCTCTTCAATGGCTTGCCTCTTTTCTCCAAGGTCGGGGACAGAGGGTGGTGATAGGGGAACAGCAGTCCCGGAGGCACCCACTTGAGTGTGGTGTGCCTCGGGGTGGTGCTTTCCCCGATGTTCTTTAACATCTAGATGTGCCCCCTCGCCCAGGAGTTATGGGCTGGGTTGTCATCAATATGCAGATGACACCCAGCTCTATCTGATGCTGGGTGGCCAGTCGGGCTCCGACCCAGAAGATCTGAACCGGGCGTTACAGGCCGTGGCTGGGTGGCTCAGGCTGAGCCGGTTTGAAACTAAACCCAGCGAAGACAGAGGTCCTGTGCCTGAGTTGACGTGGTTTGGGGTTGGGGATCCCTCTCCCGACCTTCGATGGGGTGCCGTTGGTGCCAGCGTCGGAGGTTAGGAGTTTGGGAGTGCTCCTGGATCCCTCCTTAACAATGAAGGCCCAGGTGGCAGCCACTGCTAGATCTGCATTTTACTATCTTAGGCAGGCTCGGCAGTTGGTTCCGTTCCTCGACCGTGGTGACCTGGCTACAGTGATCCATGTGACGGTCACCTTAAGGCTGGACTACTGTAACACTGTCTACATGGGCCTGCCTTTGTCGCAGATCCAGAAGCTGCAGCTACTGCAGAATGCGGCGGCCAGGCTGTTGATGGGTCTCCCCAAGTGGGAGCACATCCAGACTGGGCTGAAAGCGCTGCACTGGCTGCCAATAGCGTACTGAATCCACTTCAAAGTGCTGGTTCTTACCTTTAAAGGTATGGCCAGGGTCCGGCTTACCTGAGGGACCGCCTTTCCCCACATATACCCCCAAGAGCACTTCGGTCGGGGACACACCACCGCCTGGTGATTCCAGGCCCCCGGGAGGCAAAGCTTGCTTCAACAAGGGCCAGATCCTTCTCAGTGGCGGCCCCCACCTGGTGGAACGAGCTCCCGGAGGAGATCAGGGCCCTGCGGGACCTTATGCAGTTCCGCAGGGCCTGCAAGATGGAGCTCTTCCGCCAGGCTTTTATATAGGGGCTGCCACCTCTGCCACCACTACCATAACTGAAACAATGGGGTTGGGAGCAATGTTCCCTCTAAGCAATGGAGTCTTGTGAGCAAAAATTCTACTTTGTGAGCTACTGGCATTAAAGTTGTGAGCGAGCGATCAGCTGTCATCCCAGGAACTCTCCAGCCACTGCCTACCTGGTGGTTATTACTGCAATGGAAGGACCACAGTGTAGAAGGCAATATCCAAATACTAAAGCACCATGTACAGTTAATTGTATATTAAGATTGAAATAAACATGTAACTTATATAAACAATATTTACATTGTCCTGTCGATGGCTTGGAACATCGGCAGGATAATTTCACCCTAATGAAATGATCGATACCATCTTCAGAGACCATCTTGTTGTATGGAGCACTTTATTTGTTTTTGTTGTGACTTAATCGTTTTTACAGTTTTATACTGTTTTTATGTATGGGCTTGTGCCCCCGTGTAAGCCGCCCTGAGCCCATTTGCGGGGAGGGCGGGGTAAAAATGCAATGAATAAATAAATAATGAATACTGGGGTGAAAAATGGGACACCGATATCTGAATAAATAATTTTCTGTTTTGTTGGGGTGGTTGTCACAAGGGACATTGGTCAAAGATCTGGTCGGTCCAGGGTTCAAATCCCGATAATAACAGACACCCTCACTTTTATGGGCTTTCTGCTTCTGAGGAAACATGCCCTTTTAATAGTATGGCTAACCTCCAGGAGGGGCCCATAGATCTCCTGGGATTAAAATTTATCTCCAGACTGCAGAGATCAGTTCTGTAATGTATTCAGTAGCTGCCATTGCAATACATGAATCATCTAATTGAAGTACAATGTTAAGCTTCATCCTGGGCTAGGATCCAAATCCATCCAATCGCATTGATAGCCCAGGAAGAACCAACCAATCACTTGTCAGCAAGCTCCCTGAGCGGGAACGTCCGTGATTGGTCCTTATGCATACAACCTTATTGGTTGGTAAATGTACAGTAGGCATGGCTACATTAGCCAGGAGAGTTTAAAAGCAGGACAGCTGCAATGTAAAAGCTGTTCTGGCTATCAGATGTTGATCCGTGTTGGAGTTGTGTTCAAGTTGTTGAATAAAGCTGTAGCTTTGCTGAATCACTCTCCGACTACTTTGTTAAGCGAGCGACTTAACAAGTTCCCCTGAAGAAAATGACTGTTTTGGAGGGCAGACTACCCTGGCATGATATCCCCCTGTGGTCCCTCCCTTCCCAAACCCCCACCATCCCCAGAATCTCCAGGAATTTCCCATCCCAGACTTGGGAACACTACCTGTAAAGGCTTTGTAAATTCCAACTGCTTGGGGAAGCTCTGTTCTTTCCACATGGTAGGTGCAGATCTCCATGAGCATCAGCTTGCAGTGTGTATCTGCCGGGTTGCAAGGGCCTGAGTAAGGGCCAACGGAGGATATTTTCCCTGTGATTTAATTCGGTTTCTTTTTGCCAGCACTCCCCTGGGCGGAGGTGGCAAGAGACCTTTTTTCTTCCAAAGGTTTAGTCGCTGGTCCTGTCGGGGCCAGGAAACTCTGAGAGCTTCTTGTCCTGGGCTAAAATTTCCACCATCCTGGGTGGCCCCAGCCAGCTTGTCCCTTATCCTCAGTTCTCCAGTCCAAGTTCCAGACCGGTAAAGAGCTGCAACTTGGAATAAATTATACAAATTGCCACACATTGGTGTTAGCTTCCTGAATTTATCATCCATGGCCAAGGGAGCCGAGAGAAAAGGATTGTGGGAGTTCTATTTCTGCCCAACGCCTCACGCGGTGAGTCAAAGCTTCTGGTACACCGCGACCTTTGTAGGTGTTTTTTAAAAAAAATGCAATTATGATTACTGTATGTGGATGCATTAATAATAATAGCACTACTAGTCAGCTCTAGCTTTGGAAATTCTTGGAAATTTGAAGGTTGACGGAGGGAGTTTGGCATTTTGAGAGGGAAGGAAATTTAGTGTTTCTTCCAGACTTGATGGTATACCATAGAGTCCACCCTCTGGAGGAGCTGCCATTCCCTCCACGGGAAGTGATCTCTGTAGTCTGAGGAGATCAATTCTGTGAGAACTTAAGGCCTAAGGTTGCCAACTCCTGGTGGAACAAATTTAGAGTCCGGTGGCACCTTTAAGACCAACGAAGGTGCCACTGGACTCTAAATTTGTTCTACTGCTTCAGACCAACACGGCTGACATAAGAACATAAGAGACGCCAATGTTGGATCAGGCCAAAGGCCCATCCAGTCCAACACTCTGTGTCACACAGTGGCCAGAAATACCAGGTGCCATCAGGAGGTCCATCAGTGGGGCCAGGACACTAGAAGCCCTCCCACTGTTGCCCCCCCCAGCACCAAGAAGACAGAGCATCACGTGCCCCAGAGTCCCTATCTATACCTTGTGGCTAATAGCCACTGATGGACCTCTGCTCCATATGCTTATCTAATTCCCTTTTGAAGCCGTCCATGCTTGTAGCCGCCACCACTTCCTGTGGCAGTGAATCTGTGGTAGTGACCAACTGGATCAACCTCCTGGAGGGTTATGCAAACATGAGATCACAGGATGGGTTGTGTGTATACAAAAAACAACCATGATATTATTATGCAATCTATTCAATAATAATTATTAAGCATTTATATTATGGTACAAATTACAAAACCCATTCCAGTACAAAATGTACAACTATTTAAAGTGCCCTTCTAAACCAAACTGTCCATGCGCAAAGTACCTCTGTATAATACAGCTCAAAGTGGCTTTACACAGTCCTGCTTTGATGTACATGTAAATTATTCCAAATATCTGATCAGCTGTCATGGCTCTAACGGACCAGCTCCACACCCGTGTTTGGTCCTTTATCTCCCCCCCCAAAAAAACGATATTTATTGATATCATATCCACCAACATAAAACATAAGGATTTCATTATATTACATTTGGTATCTACTCGCGACAAGCATACACTAAATCAACTTACTTCAAATATTAAACAAATCTATACTTTTTTCTCTAACCATTTGTAGAATTTTTACCAACCTGCTTCCAATATTAAATCTATACTTTTCTCTCTAACCATTTGTAGAATTTTGACCAAATATTCTTGAAAGTATCATCCTCCCTCTCATGCAGCCTCAGTGTCAGATTATCCAATTCAGCTATTTCTATAAGTTTAGCTATAAAATCCTTCATTAGTGGTGTAACTTCCTGCTTCCAATGTTTTGCCAGCATCAACCTTGCTGCCGTAAACAAGTGATTAATCATATGTTCATCTGTCTTTTCCATGTTATTGGGCATTATATTTAATAAAAATATCTCGGGGGCAAATGTTATTTGTACCGTAGTAGTGTGAATCTCTTTCCAAAAACTTTGAATCTTAGCGCACGTCCACCAGGCATGGAAATATGTACCTTTATCAAGGTACCGCGGCAGTCACTATAAACCATATAAGCATATAACAATGTTTTAAAACATTCTTGGGAACTACATGTTGTCACAACACATACTCACATACCAATTTCATACTCACACATAGTTTTTTCTCTGCTTGTTCACTCTGTTTTGAGAAGTGTTTTACACTGCAGACCTTGAAATCTATGTTTACATTCAGCTTGATACTGTCTGCTGGTTTCTCCTCTAATCTAATCTAGGACACTAATTGGTTACAGGTGGCAACACATATCCCAGCTATGGTTAAAGAGCCTGAAAAATGTCTTGACCACCTTGCTGAATTGAAAATGCAATTCTAAATTTTAGTTCTGCCCTCTCTTTAAGAGAACATTTGTGTTTAAGAAAATGTTGAGTCAATGGGGCTTCCTGGATTTTGTTCCTCAGTCTTGAGATGTGTTTGAAAAGACGGACTCTGTCTTGTGGTGCTGTCCCCATACATTTTGGAACATCCACACAGAATTAGATATATCACATTCACAGTTTTGCAAGTAGAGAAATGTGACAATACAATTTTATGATTACCGGGAAGTAAAAATTCTGAACTTTCCCAAGCCATCGGGCAACATTTACATTGTCCACGCTTATGGTGTCCTTCTACTATCAAATCCCTGCACTCTCTGTTGCTAAATTCTGATATAATAATTTGGTCCCTAATGCTTTTGGTCCTTCTGTACCCGATCCATGATGGATTCTGACAATCCGGCAGGTCCTCTATAAGTGGTCAATATTAAACTCCATTCATCCAGTTACAAAAATGTAGTGCCCTGTTGGCATGCTTTAACATGATGAATAAATCATCAATACATCTGTACTAGATCTGTACCAAGTCAAGGAAAGGATTAACTGTGCTGGTCAAGATCTTATCTGTTCCCAATGTTGACATAAAAAGATTGGCTATGCTGGGCGCAGCCAAGCAGCCCATAGCAACTCCCTTCTTTTGTACATAAAACTGCTCATCAAATTTAAAAAAGTTCTTTCCTAAGACTATTTCAAGTAAGTCTTTTAAGAAGTGGGCAGGTGGCATAAGGGGTTCTCTAATGTCTAGATAATATGCTATAGTTTCTCGTGCTTCCTCTAATGGGATGTTAGTGTAAAGTGAAGACACATCCATGGATATAAGAGTTGTATCATCTGAGAGTTTAGAAATAAAATCTTTAGTATCCTTTAGATCACCTGAACATTTTTCTTGACCTAAGGGTACCAAGTCAAGGAAAGGATTAACTGTGCTGGTCAAGATCTTATCTGTTCCCAATGTTGACATAAAAAGATTGGCTATGCTGGGCGCAGCCAAGCAGCCCATAGCAACTCCCTTCTTTTGTACATAAAACTGCTCATCAAATTTTAAAAAGTTCTTTCCTAAGACTATTTCAAGTAAGTCTTTTAAGAAGTGGGCAGGTGGCATAAGGGGTTCTCTAATGTCTAGATAATATGCTATAGTTTCTCGTGCTTCCTCTAATGGGATGTTAGTGTAAAGTGAAGACACATCCATGGATATAACAGTTGTATCATCTGAAAGTTTAGAAATAAAATCTTACATTTCTTGACCAAAGGATTTTAAAAAGAGTCTATAAATTTAGAAATCGGTTCTAGCATGGAATTCAAACCCGATATGATGAGTCTGCCCAGTGGAGGGGGTTCTTGTTTGTATATTTTAGAGAGGAGGAGGAGGAGGATGGATTTATACCCCACACTTCACTACCCAAAGGAGGCTCAGAGCAGCTTACAATTTCCTCCCTCTCCCCATAGAGTTTTTTACTTGAATGCTAGAGTGTCCCCTGAATGCTAAAGTGTCTCTTTGCCCAGATGTGCCCAGCACAATGATGTCACTTCCAGGTGATGTCATAGTGGTGCGTGTGCTCTGCACGCACGCCAGAAGAAAACAGGAGCCAGGCTGGATGAAGGCGAGACCTGTCAACCCTATAGCCTGTTCAATGGGAGAAGTGCTTCTGCCGGAGAGGGGGCTCCTTAGGCAGGAGGAAGGCATCCAGGCTTTGCTGAGCGTAGGACACCCACCAAGGATTTACAAGGGACCGGGAAACTCACGACGGAGTCTGACGGGATGAGGGTCTGGCTGAATATAATAATAAATCCTTTCCATCTTTCCGAATTGCCTCCTCGAAGCCTTCCTGGTAGCAGGAGGAGCATCTGTTTGTACTCAAGCACAGCTTGGAAACAGTTTTGACTGAGGGTGGGATGGTGGGTGGGCGCTGGGTGCCCCGAGGGCATGAAGGTGGCAGTCGAAACCAAGCATAAACGTTTGGTTAAGTGAGTGAACAGCTAAATCTGGCAAGCGGGCAGATGGCTGCCAAAGTGATTCTGCAGCCTCTCCACAACCTGAGATGTGAAAACAGAAGCACCAAAGGCGTGCCGCTCCCTCTACTTTAGACACCACATTTGAATGCTTCAGGGGATATATTGTGATCATCACTATAGTGCCGTTGGTATGCGGGGCTCCACGGCAAGAGCATCTGCTTTGCTTAAGGAAGGTCCCAGGTTTGATCCTGAAAAGCTCCAGTTAAAAGATCTGGGGAAATCTCTTTCCCTCCCCAACACCACTGCAGAAAACTGCCACAGGTCATAAAAGGCACTGCTGAACTAAGAAGACAGGGCTTTTTTTCTGGGAGAAACGCACCGGAATGGAGTTCTGGAATTTCTGACAAAATTGTTTTAAAAATGTTTAAAAGTTCATGAGTTTTCGGTATGCAGATTGAAAACTTCATTTCACTCTTGAGAGTTCCAGCACCTCTTTTTCCAAAAGAGAGAGAGAGAGAGAGAGAGAGAGAGAGAGAGAGAGAGAGAGAGAAAGAAAGAAAGAAAGAAAGAAAGAAAGAAAGAAAGAAAGAAAGAAAGAAAGAAAGAAAGAAAGAAAGAAAGAGCCCTGAGCAAGGGTATTTTACGGTTGCCAGATCCCAGGTGAAATCTCTGGAGATTTTGGGGTGGAGCCTGAGAAGGGCAGCAGGACCTCAGTGGGGTATAAAGCCATAGTGTCCACCTTCCAAAGCGGCCTAGCCTAGGATTTACTCTCGCTTGCTGGTTGTGTGGTGCTAGGCATTCTGTGCGCAGTTTCTGTCACAAGCTCTCTCAGCCCCACCTACCTCCCAGGGTGTCTGTTGTGGGGAGGGGAAGGGAAAGGAGTTTGTAAGCCGCTCTGAGACTCCTTTGGGTAGTGAAGGGCGGGGTTTAAATCCAATCT
>NW_015163639.1:367671-369670 GCF_001447785.1 Gekko japonicus | reverse complement strand
CTTCTTCTTCTTCTTCTTCTTCTTCTTCTTCTTCTTCTTCTTCTTCTTCTTCTTCTTCTTCTTCTTCTTCTTCTTCTTCTTCTTCTTCTTCTTCTTCCACAAAACCCCACATTCATTAAAACAAAACTGTAAGAAACTGTAAGTTTCTAATCCTCATGGTCTGTGGAGAAGAATTTGGAAATATGTCATTGACAGAGGCTGCTGTGAACTGAGAAGAACAGGGGTGAACAAATGTTTCCAATTTTGTTTCTTCTTATATTGAGTTAGAGCTTTTGCCTCCTGTTTCGGTTCTCCCTCCCCCCCATCATTGACTTGGCAGATTTGTTTGTGTATACAGGTTGTATGGTTTTTGTGCCCAATGTATATGGCATTTACAAGTACCAGGGCTATTTTTGGGCAGGAACGCACAGGAACGGAGTTCCAGTTGGCTCCCAAGTTGGCCACGCCCAGCAGGAACTCATTAGCATAATAGGCCACACCCAATAGCAGAAGTTCATTAGGATTGGCTACATTAGGGGTGTGTGGCCTAACATGCAAAGGAGTTCCTGCTACAAAAAAAGCCCTAGGTTTTGACAACAAACAAGGTAAACAGAATAAGAAGCAAAAGGTGGGTGTGGCTAAATAACCACACTTCTGGTAACATGGGGGTGCGTCCAAGGGAGGGCATGGGGTGTGGCCTAATGTGCTAATGAGCTGTGCTGGCAGGGGTATGGCCCAATATGCAAATGAGACTCTGGTGTTGGGTGTGGCCTGTTATGCTAATGAGTTCCTGCTGGGCTTTTTCTACAAAAAGAGCCCTGAGTCAAGTACAATATACGTACATAATTTCTACATAATTATTGACATAGATGCAGCACTGATTTATTGAGATACAGGTAACGAAAGAGGCTTATGTTTTCCAGGAAAATCCAGCACAAGGAAAGAGAAAAAGGAGTGAACATTGTTAAAGAAACCACAACTATAGGTCTGAGTTAAATAAGGGAGATGTGAGATCAAAATTGGGATTTTTCAAGTTTAAAAAACACATGAGAAAGTCAAAATCATCCCTAATTCTGGACCTAGGAGGCAGCCAGGATAGAAAGGGACTTCTACTAGTTGTAAGTGGTAGGGAACTCCTGTTCTGTGCAAGGCTTCTTTTCTATAAGGTGGTGGAAATTGCTGTCAAGTCACAGCTGATTTGGGGTGGGTTTTCAAGGCAAGAGGTGTTCAAAGGTAGTTTGTCATTGCCTGCCTCTGCGTAGCAACCCTAGCCTTCCTTGTGGTCTCCCATCCAAATACTAACCAGGGCCAACCCTGCTTAGCTTCTGAGAACTGACATGATCAGGCTAGCTTCAGCCACCCAGATCAGGGGTCTTCTTTGTACAGTCAGCTCCTTATTACTCCTCGCCTTTCTGCCCCCATCCCTCCACACTTCTTTCCTTCATTACCCTTTATAATCTACTTAAGGCCAAACGTTGTAGTCAGAATAAATTATGTAGGCTATTTTTAAAGGGGATCTTTGTTCTTAACTGTATGCCTTGCATAATTTATGGATGATGTCAAACCTGGGGATTCTGCCAGTCCCCCTCCCCTGAAATTTGCAAAAAAAGGGCAGATATTCTTGTTGGAATAGATTAGGTTGTCCAAGAAAATTTAATTTAAAAAAATTGCACGCCTTCCTTATTTTGTATATGGAGATTAACGTTTGGGCAGGCTTGGATTTGAGAGGTCAGAAAATAAACAGAGGCGGGGATGGAGAGCCATTATCACCAATAAAGGATGTAGTCAAGAAGACATGGCAGGGAGGGTCTCCAACAAGTAGCTTGTGAGCTACCAGTAACTTGCAGCTGCTGCAGCTCCTGAAAGGCCCAGATAAAGATTGCAAATAGAATTACAGTTCCCTCTGCGTTTTCCGCTGCACTGCTTAGCTGATAGCAACCAAGATGATTCGAGGGTTGGAGTGCCTTCCCTGCGAGGAAAGGCTGAAGAGTCTGGGAGTTTTCCGTTTAGAAAAGAGATG
>NW_015163639.1:360210-367545 GCF_001447785.1 Gekko japonicus | reverse complement strand
TCCCTGATGGATTAAAGTACCCTGGTCCTGCTCCTACATTTAAGAACATAAGAACATAAGAGACGCCAATGTTGGATCAGGCCAAAGGCCCATCCAGTCCAACACTCTGTGTCACACAGTGGCCAGAAATACCAGTGCCATCAGGAGGTCCAGCAGTGGGGCCAGGACATTAGAAGCCCTCCCACTGTTGACCCCCCCCCCAAGCACCAAGAAGACAGAGCATCACTTGCCCCAGAGCCCCTAGCTATACCTTGTGGCTAATAGCCACTGATGGACCTCTGCTCCATATGCTTATCTAATTCCCTTTTGAAGCCGTCCATGCTTGTAGCACCCACCACTTCCTGTGGCAGTGAATTCCATGTGTTAATCACTCTTTGGGTGAAGAAGTACTTCCTTTTATCCGTTCTAACCCGACCGCTCTGCAGTTTCATGGAGTGCCCACGAGTTCTTGTATTGTGAGAAAGGGAGAAAAGTACCTCTTTCTTTACCTGCTCTTTCCCATGCATAATCTTATAAACCTCGATCATGTCACCCCTCAGTCGTCTTTTCTCCAAGCTAAAGAGCCCTAAGCGCTTTAACCTTTCCTCATAGGGAAAGTGTTCCAACCCTTTTATCATTCGAGTTGCCCTTTTCTGCACTTTTTCCAAAGCTATAATATCCTTTTTAAGGTGTGGTGCCCAGAACTGCACACAGTATTCCAAATGAGGTCTCACCATTGATTTATATAGGGGCATTATTATATTGGCTGATCTGTTTTCAATACCCTTCCTAATAATCCCCAGCATAACATTGGCTTTTTTTATTGCAGTCACACACTGTCTCGACATTTTCAGTGAGTTATCTACTACAACTCCAAGATCTCTCTCTTGCTCAGTCTCTGCCAGTTCAGACCCCATCAATGTGTATTTATATTTAGGATTTTTGGCTCCAATGTGCATCACCTTGCACTTGGCCACATTGAACCCCATTTGCCATGTTGACGCCCACTCGCCCATCCTTGACAGATCCCCTTGGAGTGCCTCACAATCCTCACTGGTTTTCACCACCCTGAACAACTTTGTATCATCCGCAAATTTAGCCACTTCACTGCTTACTCCCATCTCCACACATAAAGCTGCCTTATACTAAATCAGACCCTTGGTCCATCAATGTCATCATTGTCTACTAAGACTGGCAGCGGCTCTCCAGGGTCTCAGGCAGAGGTCTTTCACATCACCTAATGCCCAGTTCTTTTAGCTGGAGATGCCGGTGATTGAACCTGGGACCTTCTGCATGCCAAGCAGAGGTTCTGCCTCTGAGCCATAGCCATATTTTTCTTTACTCAGCAGTGGCTCTGATTAAGGAAAGGCTGGTGACCCCCATGGGATATCGTGCAGGGGTTCCTTGATTGATGAGTAGTAGATTCAAGAAGTGCCTAGGGTTGCCAGCCTCCAGGTGGGGGCTGGAGATCTCCTAGGATTACAACTGATTTCCAGTCAACAGAGTTTAGCTCACCTGGAGAAAATGGCCACTTTGGATGGTGAACTCTACGGGCATTATACCCCACTGAAGTCCCTCCCTTCCCCAAACCCCACCCTCCTCAGGCTCTACCCCCAAAATCTCCACGTATTTCCCAGCCTGGAGCTGGCAACCCTGTTCTTCACACAATGCATAATTAACTTGAAGAACTCCCTGCCACAGGAAAGACAAATTTGTAGAGGAGAGGTCCGCCAATGACTATGTATTACCAGGGCTTTTTTTTTGTAGAAAAAGCTCAGCAGGAGCTCATTAGCATAATAGGCCACACCCAACAGCAGAAACTCATTAGCCTATTAGGCCACACCCTGATAGCACAGCTCATTAGCATATTAGGCCACACCCCATGCCCTCCCTTGGTTTGCCCAGGGCGCCCCAGAGCTGCGGGGAGCCCAGGCAAGCTGGCCCTTGGACAGGCTGGGAAAGGCACGGAGAGGCATTTAAATGCCTCCCCGATCCTTCCAGGGCCCCCGTCTCAAAGTTGCCCGGGGTGTCACTCTCCAGGCCTTCCCTCTGTAGCCCATGCACGCAGAGGTTTTGGCTGCAGTGGGCGTGGCCAACTCTGAAGCCAGCCGGAACTCCGTTCCTGTGCGTTCCTGCCCAAAAATAGCCCTGTCCAGGATTACAGATATAAAACTTGAGAGATCTCTAAAACCAATACAACGGAGGGCGGAGGACACCATAAAAATAACCACACAACTCAACAACAAAAATAAGCCACACCATCAGATATCCCATCCACCTTTGATAAAATTCACCAGGGGTCTGGTCACACGCAGAATTAGCCGCGCAATAGGGATGAATGCCGGGCGGATTTCACGGGCAAGATCACATGAAAACATCTGGCAAGTGTCCCGCACCCGTCAGCAACCCGTATCGCCCAGCAGAAGAAGTGGAGTTAAAAGATACCAGGGAAAGTGCACTAGTTTCTGGAAAACGCAGGGCGCAAGCAGGTGTCGGATCGCGGGAGCACTGGTATCCCGTCGCTTCTGGTGGTATGCGCGCAAACACGGAACTGGGCATGCACACAAACATGTGCTGCTGAACCGCCTTGCCCTTCTTTGCCATGCTTCACCATCAACATGTGATTGCGGCTGACGGCATGTGCACGGAGCCTCGAGGGAAACGTCTGATCACGATACTGCGCTTCAATTTGCCCCGGAGCAAAAAGCCTCGCTTCGCCCCCGGATTATCTCACTGGTGTGACTGGAACCCAATTTATCTTGTTTTATTTATTTTAAAACTTCTTTTATGCCACCTTTCCACAGAATCAGGGTCCCCAAGACAGCAGACGTTAAAACATTAGGACAATTAAAAACAGTATTAAAAATATGAACTCATTCAATAGAAACACATAAATGAAGAACACCTGAATCAGGGAGGAGGGCCAATGGCCATTGTTGGGGGAATATGCCAAACTGAAGTCATATTTGCTAAATAGAACTTCAGTGTTCAGAGGCAGTGTATCTGAATAGCAATAGTGACTGGTGTGGGGGGGAGACCATTCCCAGGGGGAATCTGTTAGGCAACTGTGTGAAACAGGACCCTGGGACAGATGGACATTTGGTCTGAACCAGAAAGGCTGCTCATACAGGGGAGGTCAAAATGTACCCTATCAACACAGGAGGTAGAATCCCTTCCACCTCCTTTTCTTGCTTGTTCCTTTCCAGCTCCTTCTCCCCCCCTCCCAACTTTGGCCTCTTCTATAATGTCCTCAATTTTAGTAGCCACAGTAATGATTTCTCTCCTGTTAGAGTTCTGATTAGAAAAGCAGGCAGCCTCTCCCAGCGGAAGGCAGGGCTGTTTTCTCAATGAGAAACTTTTGCATTGTTTCACATGCCCTGTTTCCAGCAGCCTTACACGTCATGCCCTGTTCCCTTAAATCAGCAAAATTCACAGATTCGCTGATTCCTCAGGGGTTCTGCTAGAACGTTCAAATGAGTGCGTTGAGTACAGGGGAAAGGTGTGCACTATGGATATTCCTACACCCTTAAGGCAATAGATTACAATCATCAAGTTCTGAAAGCTGTTTACTCAAATAATTTTTTTCTATTGGTTTTTTTTAATCCATTGAGGTTAATGTCCATCAGCTGTTCTGTCTGGAATTGCCATAGTTCCTTGGGTTATCCAGACAAAATGGCTGCCAATCTGTGCATTCCAGTGTTTTCCATCTTGTTTTCCCATCTTTTTCTTAGACTTGATTTATGGCAATTTAAAAAAACAATAACTTCAAATGTAGAAGCAATGCCAGAGTGTCCAGTATGGATAATCAAAGGGGTATCAAGGTTACCTAGGGCTACTCTCCCTTTGAATTTTCCTCCTTCCCTCTTTGCTAATTTTGCTTCTCAGTTCAATTCCAATTCACACAGTGGCCAGGACATTCCTATACCAGTCAGTTCTTGTTTGATGTCTATTACATTTTTTTAACCCCACCCTTCTTCTAAGGCAGGGGTGTTGAACTCACTGGAAATGTGCTATTTAAAGTTTTAAAAATCTTTGTGTTTGTCTGTATCCTTTATAAAGTTTATATCTCTGCTATCTGGCATTACCTTTTATGACACACATGGCCCGGCCCAACAAGGTCTCATTTATGTCAGATCTGGCCCTCATAACAAATGAGTTCGACACCCCTGTATCTAAGGGGTCTAGAGAACAAAATAACTAGGGTTGCCAGTCTTTGAGAGCCAGTTTGGTATAATGGTTAAGAGCGCAGACTCTAGAACTGGGTTTGATTCCCCACTCCTCC
Organism: Gekko japonicus; assembly: GCF_001447785.1. Taxonomy (NCBI): domain Eukaryota; kingdom Metazoa; phylum Chordata; class Lepidosauria; order Squamata; family Gekkonidae; genus Gekko; species Gekko japonicus. The sequence continues at coordinate 363,284 of NW_015163639.1, read as the reverse complement.
ACATGCATCTGCTGGTGTGACCTTGGGTCAGTCACAAGTTATTTCAGAGCTGTTCTCTCAAGAGCAGTTCTCAAAACAAAAGGCCTCTCTCAGCCCCACCTACCTTACAGGGTGTCTGTTGTGGGGAGGGGAAGGGAAAAGAGATTGTAAGCCACTCTGAGACTCCGAGTGAAGGGCGGGGTATAAATCCAATCTCTTCTTTTCTCTACTTATCTTCACAACAGACCTGTGAGGAAGATTACAGTATGACAGAATGACTGGCTTAAAGTGATCCAAGAGGGCTTCGTGATTGTTTGGGAAGTTGAACCCAAGTCTGATTCGGGAATTCCAGTCATCATACCACTCTAGTTCTCTGTGTGCATGTGTGTGTTTAATTACTGGTTTTCTATATGAGCCAAAGTGAATGCCTATGAATTTTTCTCCCCCCCCCCATGATCGCAGATTTGTAATTGTGCAATTATAATGCTACAAAATACAAAAAAACCTTAATGAGTAATCATTTTGGCTGCAAAGAGAAAAGCAGTAATTAACACCCCCCCCCATTCCCTACCCTAACTGCCCACCCCCAAATGAAGAACCACATTGATTCAGGAACACCACAGCCATTGCAAGTGATTCAGGAGTACCATTGCAAGGGAACGGGACGTTATTAAACTAGGAAGTCAAAATGGCTGTAGAACAATTAAGAGGGAAATAGCAAAATCTAAAGGGTTGTTTGCAGGGAAATATGGGATAGCTCTCTATTAAAGGGCAAGTAGAACCACTATTTTAAAACTGTCAGCAGCCTATTGCAAAAAAAAATAATCATAGAGTTGGAAGGGGCCGTACAGACTATCTAGTCCAACCTCCTGCTCAATACAGGGTCAGCCTAAAGCATCCCTGACAAGCAGGGCTATTTTGGGCAGGAACGCACAGGAACGGAGTTCCGGCTGGCCTCAGAGTTGGCCATGCCCACTACAGCCAAAACCTCTGCATCCGTACACCCCGGCACCTCTGAGGGTGGCGGGCCAGGGGGGCCTGGAAGGATCGGGGAGGCCTGTCCAAGGGCCAGCTTGCCTGGGCTCCTCGCAGCCGCAGGGCACCCAGGCAAGCCAAGGGACGGCATTGGGGTGTGGCCTAATATGCTAATGAGCTGCACTGTCATGGGGTGTGGCCTAATGTGCTAATGAGTTTCTGCTGTTGAGTGTGGCCTATTATGCTAATGAGTTCCTGCTGTGCTTTTTCTACAAAAAAAGCCCAGCTGACAAGTGTTCATCCAGCCACTGCTCAAAAACTACTATTGAGGGAGAGCACACCACCTCCCTAGGAAGCCGATTCCACTGCTGAACTACTCTTACTGTGAACGTTTTTTCCTAATATCCAGCCAGTATCATTCCACCTGTAATCTAAACCCTTTATGGCAAGTCCTGTCCTCTGATGAATGACTGAAGAGCAAACTGTCTACTAATAGTGGAAGCAAACAAAGGGCACTTACAAACTGGTTGGTTGTCCTGGCTCGCACGCTATCGGGAAGCAGGGTCCCCCCCACCCCCCACTTTTCCCTCAGCATCATAGTGCTTTTTAAATACCTTCCAGGTTTCACCCATCTTTTCTGCAATCTCTCCCAAAACCTACTTTGCTTTGATGTTTCAGGAGAGACTGCAGTAAAGCTGGGAAGTCCAGATCTTCCTTGGTCTATTCACATCGGTGCCATTTTCTTTGCCCCAGTCACCTAGGGTTGCCAGGCACCAGGAAGATTTTGGGGGTGGGGAGAAGCACGCCGATATCATACTGACCTGTGAGATTCCAGTGAAAATTGAAAGTAACGTCATGACATTGCAGGGGACACTCTTGACATCTCTTGACACTCTGTAGTTAAGCCATAGAGTTTGGGCTAATGCCTAGAGTGTCCCCATGACATCATCATGTCCGGGTTTTGGTGGAAGTGGGGTCGCACGCTAGCAAAAACCTCTCATTTCCCCCCGCTAGAATTTGAGGTACTGACAGGAAGAGGGGGGACATCACCTCCCCCAGGGTTCCCAGCTCTGGCTTGGGAAATAGCTGGGGATTTGAGGGTGGAGCCTAAGGAGGGCGGGGTTCGGGGAGGGGAGCAGTATTCCCTCTAAGCTGAGTTAGTGTGAGCTAGCTCACAGTTTTTTAGCCTCCAGCTCAGACATTTTTGTCTCCGCTCAGGAAGGATGGCTCCAGAGCAAACTAATTTATGCAGGAGCCAAATCGCTCACTCACCACTTTAATGCCAGGAGCTCACAAAGTAGAATTTTTGCTCACAAGACTCCACAGCTTAGAGGGAACATTGGAGGGGAGGGCCTTAAGTGATACATAATGCCATAGAAGATAGATTTAGGTGGGTAGACCAAGATGCATAGCTGTGTTAGTCTGTCTGTAGCAGTAGGAAAGAGTAAGAGTCCAGTAGCACCTTAAAGTCTGATTTTATTGGTCTATAACCAGTGTTGTAACCTGCCCTGAGCCAGTTCCTGGGAAGGACAGGATAGAAATTGAACCAACCAACCAACCAAACAAACAAACAAACAAAAGACTAACAAAATTTGTGGTAGGGTATGAGCTTTCATAAGTCACTGCTCACTTCTTTAGATACCTGATTCACCCTACCACAAGTTTTGTTAGTCTTTAAGGTGGATAGATGTGTTGGTTTGAAGTGATAGAACAAAGTTTGAGTCCACTGGCACCTTTAATTCTGGATATCAGCATTCATGTGCATGCAAGAATTAAACTTCGTTGGTCTTAATGGTGACTCACACTTTGTTATACTGCCATACAGTCTCCCTTTCAAAGTGGCCATTTTCCCCAGGTGAACTGATCTCTTTCGCCTGGAGATCAGTTGTAATCCCAGGAGATCTCCAGCCACCACTTGGAGTTTAGCAACCCTGCCTCCCCTCAGGTCCCCACAGAGGCCATTTCCCCCTTCCTGAGGTGAATCGGTAATCGATATACCAATAACAGTATATCAGTATGTCAATTTTAAAAACTTTTTTTAAAAACCCAAGTTTGGAGGAGTAGGGGTTGATGGCTTTGGGGGTAGGGTTGCCAAGTGTATCTTTGCCGGGAGCGGGGGG
>NW_015163639.1:339306-360190 GCF_001447785.1 Gekko japonicus | reverse complement strand
CTGGGGGCGGGGCCACGGCCATACAAGGGAAAACCATAGAGTTTTCCCTTGTACGGCCGTGACCCCGCCCCCAGCGTGCTCATGTCACTTCCGGGTGACGCACACGTCGGGGTGGAGTTCCCCCCGGGGCCTGATCTGGCGGCGCCGGGGAATGGGCCTCTGGGGCTTGGGATCCCTATTTGGGGGACTGGGTAAGGGGAAATGCAGGGAAACCCACCACGGGGAACCCCCGTTGCCAGAGGGAAGCATCATCGTGTGGATCAAAGTAGGTCACACATCACTCCACATGAAGTGAATACACTCACGCCACATAAACTCCCAAGGCGTAGGCATCCGAACACAAAATCTTCTCATTCTTTTTTGTTAACTTCATGCGGCTCAAGTTTAAAAGATTGGCTTGATTGTGAGGCCATCACAATGATTAGAAAAAGATGCAGGCTTCTTTCATTCTTTCCAGCATTTTTCTCGTTCCTTTCCTCTTTGGGAATGGGGAATCATATATTGATTTGAACCAGGCTTTGATAGCCAGTTATCTCCTCCTCCGGTCAGAAGAGATTCACACTTCTGGCCATTTTCGACTTAACGAACACGCAATGGCAAAGGTCCGTAATTAGACCTTCAGACATTAAGAAAAATAACCAGAAGGATTTTTATTTACAGCTTTGATTTTTTCATGGGAAATTAGCTATGAGCAGGGGTCATTTCGTAGAAAAAGAGGTGCCGGAGCTCATTAGCATAACTCATTAGCATAACTTATTTGCATACGCCACACCCCCTGACATCACTGGAAGTGTGTCAGAAGGCAACACCCACTGCTCAGGCTCCACTGGACTGTTTTGGATTCCTAGCTATTGGGGAGGGGAATGTGCAGATCCTCATGCTCCTCGTGGCCCGGGGCTGCTGGGAGCAGGGGGCGGGGCTTGTTGCAGGTGCCCACCCCCTGGGCTCTTGACTGCTGGAGCTCCGCTCCTGTGCGCTTCTGCAGGAAATGACCCCTGGCTATGAGGAATGGGAGTTTAAGCTTTTGCCTCATAGTATTACCTTTGTCTAAATCAGGGATCCCCAGCAGTGTTCCCTCTAAGCTGAGTGAGTGTGAGCCAGTTCACAGTTTTTGAGCCTCCGGCTCACACATTTTTGTCTTAGCTCAGGAAGGAGGGCTCCAGAGCAAACCGATTTATGCAGCAGCTAAATAGCTCGCTCACGACTTGAATGCCAGCAGCTCACAAAGTAGAATTTTTGCTCACAAGACTCCACAGCTTGGAGGGAGCCTTGGTCCCCAGCCTTCTCTCAGTCTGCGAGCACCTTTGGAATTCTGGCACAACATGTCGGGAGCAAGTTGTTTTCTCCAACAAGTTTAAAGTCTTGGACTGTGATGAAAACACTGACGCGCCTGTTGATTACTTAAATATTTTGGCATATTTCGCCGCAGGCCTGTATTACTGATGTTACTGTCAGTCTCTGTAAATGTTATATGAGAGCAAGATTAATGTGGAATGAATGCATAGACACAATTACTGATAGCATTTCATAGAGAACAGCATTAAAACAACATTACTGGTTTTAGTACATCGAATGACGGCTAGAGGATTGTTTTTCTACACAGTGATCCCCCCCCCTGTTGTTTCAACATTTGTACACCGAGCGTTCCCCCCTTTTGTATGGTGGGTGCAAAATGGCTGCTGGCCTCAGGAGGTGGAGCCAGCCACAGAATGGCTGCCACAGCTAGGTCCTTGTGCTGTGCTGAGAGCCAGTTTGGTGTAGAGTGCGGACTCTAATCTTGGAGAACGGGGTTTGATTCCCCACGCCTCCACATGCAGCTGCTGGGTGACCTTGGATCAGTCACAGTTCTCTCAGAGCTGTTCCGTCAAGAACAGTTCTCTCAGAGCTCTCTCAGCCCCACCTACCTCACAGGGTGTCTGTTGTGGGGACAGGAAGGGAAGGAGATTGTAAACCAGTCTGAGATTCCTAGTGAAGGGCAAGGGTATAAATCCAATCTAGTCTGCTTCTGCTTCTCCTCCTCCTCCTTCCTCCTCCTCCTTCTTCCTCCTCCTCCTCCTCTGCCTCTTCCTCTTCCACAGCTGCTGCCAAAGCAACATTTTTTAAAAAATCTGTTCAACCAATCAAAACTCCAGTGGTTAATGAGAAACCTTGCTAGGCAAAAGCTGTTCCTGGCTGCACCCACTTTCTAAAAACCTTTGGTTAGCTCCAGGAAACATGTTGGTGGCCACGATGGCGCCAGCAGCCACCACATTTGGGGACCCCTGATCTAAATTGTTGCCCAAGGCTACAGATAGCCCCATGGGAGAAAAACAGAAGCTATCTGTCTCTGCCAGCTGGAATGGCAGGTATGTGTGGTAAGGACTGGTGAAATTTAAACACTGGAAACGCACACATATTTCACAGACTTACTTGAAGAGTGTGAAAAGGATAGGATCATCCATCTGTTGGGGGGGGACCCACTCCTGCTGGTCTTTCTGTATGAATCACAGTGAAACATGTCTCCTAACTGCTTCCTTATGATGACTCTTGCAGAGACACAATAGGTACCTCCTCTGAGGCAGGTTGATTCGGCTGCATCAGTGTGTCAGTGAAAGGAGCAGCAGTATGATCCAGGCATACATGATACAGAGAAGTGGCTGGTTATCTGCCACCAGTGAAGATGTATAGGAAGAAGTCAGGTCCTGAGCAGGGAATCATGCAGAGATGCAATAGGCAGCCTCCTCTTTAGTTCGGTGCTTTGAGCCTTTCATTTTTAAATTAATTCATTTTTGGTGCCAACGGATTAGGCATTTCATTATTCTAGGGCTGCCAGCTCTGGGCTGTGAAATTCCTGGATATTTGGGGATGGAACCTGGTGAGTGTGGTGTTTGGGGAGGGGAGGGACCTCAGTGGGCTATAATGCCAAGGAGTCCACCCTTCAAAGCAGCCACTTTCTCAAGGGGAACTGATCTCTGTATTCTGGAGATGAGTTGGAATTCCAGGAGATCCCCAGCCCCCACTTGGAGGTTGGCAACCCAATGTTATTCATTCCTAGCACTCAGCTGAATAATGGTGGGAGGGAGGTAGACTCCACCTCCTTCCTCACTAAGCTTCCTGCTTTTTAAATATAAAGGTAAAGGTAAATGTTTCCCTTGCTCGAAAACCAGTCGAATCCGACTCTAGGGGGCGGTGCTCATCTCCACTTCCAAGCCGAAGAGCCAGCGCTGTCCAAGGACTTCTCCGGGATCATATGGCTGGCATGACTGAACGCCGTGGCATACAGAACGCCGTTACCTGTTTATCTACTTGCGATTTATTGCTTTCGAACTGCTAGGTTGGCAGGAGCTGGGGCCAGAGACGGGAGCTCACTCTGTCACGTGGCACACTCGGGTCTCGAACTGCCGAACTACCGACCCTCCAGTCTGCAGCTCAGCATCTCAACCTCCGAGCCACTGCAGCCCCTTTTTTAAAAAATAGAGCCTTTAAAAATTCACCGGGTGAAATTTTTCGTGGATTATTGCTAAATGAATTCACTGCTCTTTTGCAGGACTCAAGGAAACCTGAACATACAAAACTGCCTTATGCCTAATCAGATGATTGATCCGTCCACTGACCTATCTGATCGGATGCATTTCTCCTGGGTCTCAGGCGAAAGAAGGCCTTTCCCAGAACCAGCCGAGTAGAGAGTTCAAAGAGTTGCACCCAGGACTTCCTGCAGGCACTGCAGATGCTGAGACAGGAGTTATCTTCATGACTCTTGGAACCTCTTTTCTACACACTGGTCCATCTAGTTAAGAACTGCCTGCTCTGCAAGAATGACGTATGCTCAGAATTGGAAACAGCAAGAAGTCCCAAAGATTGAAGATTGGATTAAAAAATTATTATTTTCAGTTGAAATGGACAAACTGACACGAAAGTTGAATAATATGGAAGCACAAGATTTCTATAATGACTGGAAGGATCTAAAAGAATACTTAGAAAAGTATTGGGAAGTAAAAGATAATTTGTTTAGTTTTAATAATTGTTAATCATAGAATGGTTGGGAGACAGGATAAGTTAAAAATTAATTACTATAGTGAAATAATAGTTACCTAGTTAATTACAAAAAGAAAATAGTTGTTGTAAAAATTAATAAAGAGATGGGCAGGAGGTCGAAGCACTGTGGGAAGCCATATATTAGGGAGGGGAAAAGGGAGGTGGGTAGGGTATGAAAGGGACAAATGTAAAAAATTTAATGTTGATTATGAATGTTTATATCCTAATTTTTTTAAAAAAATGACTAAAAAAGAAAAAGAACTGCCTGCTCTGATCAGCAAAGGGTCTGCGGGGTCTCCAGCAGAGAAAGATAGTTTCCAACACCTGGCTATGCCAAGATCCTTTATCAGGAGATTCTGGAGTTTGAACCTGGGACTTCCTGCACTCAAAGAAGGTGCCCGGCCCCCAGGAAGAGATCTTCCCCAGTCATAGGGTTGCCAGGTGTGTCCCCCCCCCCGGCCACCAGCAGGGTGGGGGTAGGGGTTGGGTATTACAAGTTGAAAACACTCAGTATATCTGGGGTTAAATGTTTGTTTATGTTACTCACAGGAAGTCACATGTTTCTCATGTAACCAATGTTCTTTAGCTGTAGAATGCCCGGGAATTTTCTCCCTGATCTAGGAATTTGATTGGGACTAAAGTGTCAAAGGTATATTACCATTTTATGGCTTCTCTTCCCGTCTTTGTTTTGGTGTTCTGAAGAAGAAGAAGATTAGCCATAATCTCTCTCTTCTAGTTTTGTCTTTGTAGAGTAAGGATGTAGCCGATTATGTTCTGTTGTTCTCTGGAGACTAGTTGTAATTCTGGATGATCTCCAGGCCCTAGCTGAAGATTGGCAACCCAAGTACCCTGCTACTGCCTTGTGCCACAGTGTGGAGGAATTGGGAGGGATGACAGAGTGTAGTGGTGAGGAGCATGGACTCTAATCTGGGAGAACCGGGTTTTATTCCCCACTTCTCCACATGCAGCTGCTGGTGTGACCTTGGGTCAGTCATAAGTTCTTTTGGACCTGTTCTCTCAAGGGTAGTCCTTGAAAGAGCTCTCTCAGCCCCACCTACCTCACAGGGTGCCCTTTGTGGGGAGGGGAAGGGAAAGGGATTGTAAGCTGCTCTGAGACTCCTTCGGGTAGTGAAGGGTGGGGTATATATCCCATCTCTTCTTCAGTCATGAAGCTGGAAGCGACATCACACATTGCCAGTACGCTCTTGCAATCTCCTCAAAATCTGCGGTAAAACCCAAATGCCTAGCTCTGCCCCGCAAAGCTCCCACAGGTTGCCAGCCACTCCCGATTCTCTCTCAAAGCTGCTCTTTGCAGGGGAAGATCAACCACGTTGGGAGCAGCTTTCAGGGAATGTTATATGTCATTATTGTGAGGAACGGCTGAGACACTTCTAAGGAACACCAGGACTCTCTAGAATGAGTGATCCGATTTTGAGGAAGCTGTTCAGGGCTTCCTCCCCAGATGAACAAGTATGGAATGGAAATAATTCCCTTTAAGCTAGGGAGTTCGGAAACAGCTCTCTTCCTGAACAGGCACCGGTCTGGGTTGCTTGCTTGTGAAGCTGACCCATAGAGGGAGCCCCTCTCTCTCTCTCATCCGAATGCCTCCGCTCACAGTTTGCAGGCCCGTTTTCCTCAGGCTGGGATGCAGCCAGAGTTGACGGTGACTCCCATGGTCTCCAGTCGTGGGTTTATTATCTTCCTGGCTCCGCCAATTATTGACTATCCTGGCTAGGCTCATCTTTTGACAGCTCCCAGTGAAAGAAGCCAGAGCGCTGGCTTGGACCCTGTTCCCCTGTTGTGGGGGGTGACCCCTGGAAGGGAAGAGACCCCGGATTCTGTACCCGGAGCAGGCAAAGACCAATAAAAAAAAGAGCCTTCCCCCTTTTTTTTGTATGAAACGCAGAGACAAGACTCCCACAGGGACATAGCTGAGCTTCCAACAGGCTGACGATGAGAGAGAGAAAGGTCACCCAGCAACAGCCGCCTGGACAAACACAAGACAGCCTCCCTTCCACGCCATCTCGTGGCCTTTGGGTTGCCACAGAAACCGGCTTGGAAGTCTGTGGGCCTTGCTTGGTGACATTTCATGATTGGGGTCCCACACAAAAACACGGCCATCCAGCTTGCTTGGACGAAGGGCCTCCTCCAAGGCACCCTGCCACTGGGACTGTGTTTAAACTGGGGCCTCCTGGTGGGGCCTGGGATTACAGTGATCGCCAAACGACAGAGATTCTCGTTCCTCTGGAGAAAGTGGATGTTTCGGAGGGTGGACTCTATGGCATTGTACCCCACTGAGGTCTCTGTCAAGGCACCAGGAATTCCCCAACTTGGCGCTGGCAACCGTATCCCCTGCCAGGAGGGACCTGGCAACCCTAGGGTTGCCAACTCTGGGTTGGGTAATTCCTGGAGATTTGGGGGTGGAGCGTGGGGTTTGGGGAGGGGAGGGACCTTAGTGAGGAATAATGGCACGACAACGGCACAGGGTTAAGCATTTTTCAATGCCCATGCTTCAGCTCTGAGGGCCAGACTAGACAATACAGTGTCTCCAAGTGTGCCACAAGGATGCATCGCCATTTTAGAGTTTTTTAGAACGTTTGATAATGCCCCAGGGAGCCCGATCCTGCTGGAGACTGCGGCAGAGGGGCATGAGGCGCCTTTGTCTCTCCCCACGCACCCAGTGCTATTTTCAAAAACCCCCCCCCCAAAAAAAAGGGCATGGGGGAAGCCCCTCATCTCCCCATGCCATGGTGCCCAGAAGAATCGTTACACTTAACGGCATTTAAATTCCGTTAGAGGGTTTAATTTTTTTAAAAAACCCTCTAAAATGGTGCCAGATCCCTGTGGTGAACTTGGGGGTTGAAATCATTTACTTTGGCCCTGAGATCAGTCTTGCCCAGTGCAAAGAGCTCCTGTGTATTTAATAGGTAGTACAGGAGCCAAAGAGCCACTGTGGTTCGGGAGACAGAGGTTCAAATTCCCACTCAGCCATGAAGCGCTCCTCGGGCCAGTCACTTTCTCTCTCTCAGCATAACCTACCTCACAGGGTTGTTGTGAAAAGAAAAGAGAGGAAGGGAGAGTCTGTACACGATAAGAGCTTGAATAGAGAGATGGGACTTCACACAAGTGAATGCGCTGAAATTCCCTCGTCTATGTAGCTGGTAAAGGCAGAGAGGAATCCCATTCTCCTTTGTATCTGGTCACCCCATAACTGGGATTTTAGCCGTCACCTTTTTTGATGAACGGGAAATTGTCCCTTTAACAGCTACATGATCAGCAGAAAATCAAGAGACCAGGTTTTCCCCTGCTATGGAGACACAAGGAAAACAGAACCTGTTGGTTCTCTGCCTGCTGTGTCATTTTGAGACACTATACCCAAAATTACAGAAAGCAATGGCGGGGAAATTTTACTAGGGCCTGGGGATCCAAAGAGGCCTGAGTTGCAAGCCTGTTAGAACAATACTACTTATGACATTTCAGAAATAAGATAGCTTTTTTCCTTTTGTAACCATAAGGTGGAGAAGAAGAAGAAGAAGAAGAAATTGGATTTATGCCCCACTCTTCACAACCTGAAGGAGAGCGGCTTACAATCCCTTCCCCTTCCCACAACAGACATCCTGTGAGGTAGGTGAGGCTGAGAGAGCTCTCTGGAGAACTGCCCTTGAGAGAACAGCTCTGAAAGAACTTGTAACTGACCCAAGGTCACACCAGCAGCTGCATGTGGAGGAGTGGGGAATCAAACCCGGTTCTCCCAGATTAGAGTCCATGCTCCTAACCACTACACCAAACTAGCCAACATGGTGTGGGGAGACAGTGTGGCCTAATGGCTAGAGCATTGGACTAGGATGGGAGAGACTCAGATTCAGATTCAAGCTTGCTGGGTGCCCTTGGCCCAGTCACTCTTTCTCAGCCTAACCTACCTCACAAGGTTGATGCGAGAATAAAATGGAGGAGGGGAGAACGCTGGAAGACCCCATTGAGAGAAAACCAGGAAGGAAAGACCCACATGACAGTTTTGTACTTGGCCCACTGACAATGCACAAAAAAACCCCAAAACAGTTGAAAGGGTGGATTAAGAATAGCGCACAGGAGCATGTGCAGAGTACATTGGATTGGTGCAAAGTGCACTGAATAGCCACAGCCAGGCTCTACACTCTACAGGGGGGAGTTTTTCTAGGGAGGGGCACTGATTTCAGAGTCCTGCAACCTCTCGTTTCACAAGTGGGGCCCATCCTGCTCCCCACCCCACCCCACCCCGTTCTCTGCCCCCACATCGTTTGCTTCACCAAGCCCCCTCTTTATCTCCAATCCCGTGGTTCCCTTCGAGGTCCAAGCCTGCATGTGAACTTTTTTCCTTTTCTCACACTCTTGTTTTCTTGCTCTCCCTTTCCCCGGGGAGACTCATGGACGTATTTTTATCCATGAGCTCAGCTCCCGTTGTATATTCTCGGGATCTGCAGCAGGAGAAAGCATCCCAGGTCCAGTTGTCGTGGGTCCAGCTGGATCCGTGTCCGCAGCCAAGGGGAGAGAATGAAAACGGGGCGGCGGTGGGGGGGGAGAGACGGGAAGGAGAAAACGAAGCTTTAGAACAGTGTGTGGGCTTGCGCTCAAGATGACCGGCTTCTTTGGAAGCACGTCGAGGTCTGGAGGGTTTAGAGGGGAGAAACGGGGAACTGGACACTGGGTTCCCTTGAATCTGGCAACCCAAAGTCACAGTCCAATGTTCCGTTTCCCAGAGGAACCCAAGATCAAAGAACTTTATTCAGTCTCCTTCAAGCCTTTTCCCCTCTCAGACTTGTCCTCTTGTCCTTTCTCCCCAATAATTATCTTTGGGCCACCTTTCAAAGGGCCATCCCTATAGACTTCTCCACAGACCCCTGAGGAGCTGGCGTTACGGGCCCCCAAATGTCTATATTGACCCAGTTTCCTGGCCAAAGCAAACGCCACTCCTCTTTGAAGGCAATTCCTGGAAGGCTTGGCTTCGGCAGTGGGGTTTCTACCTCCGCCGGGGACACAGAGACCCTTGACCCAGCTTGCGCTTTGAATGAGCGTGCAGCCAAAGGCCAGGCTTTTCAAATTTATATCCTCAGAAGGGAGGAGGGGGCACTCGGCACATGCTTGGAAGCACTCAGCCCTTCGGGGTAGAATGTTGATTAAAAAAGAGCGGCGACTCTAGCCCCAGCGGAGCCTCAAGCACTTCTTCATCTGATGAACGGAATTCTCACTCCTGAAAGCTGATGCTGGAATATATTAAACAATGCTTACGCCCAGCAACACCTTTAAGACCAACAACGTTTAATTCTGAGTATAAGCTTTCATGTGCATGCATACTTCTTTGGATATATTGAAACAGGCTTCCCAAATCTTTACATATAGGAAGGGTAGGTGGGTTAATTCCTAGTTAACTGAGCGATAAGTATAGCAAAGATTGGATTAAAGACATGTGAATAGCAGCAAATTAGCATACAGATGATGAAAGAGTTGACAAACAGATGTGAGAAGAAGTTTGAGTCCAGGGGCACCTTTAAGACTAACAATCCACTTTGACATGCCCCAAATAATGCTCTTTCAATCCACTTTCAATGTACTTTGCAACTGGATGTTACTGTGCGTGAAATGGCAAAATCCACTTGCAAACAGTCGCTGAAGAGGATTGAAACCGCATTATTTAGCATGTGTGTGAAAGCGTTTAATTCTGGGTATAAGCGAGAACTGGGATATATTGTGTCAGTCGTTTAGGTGCTTTTGGACTCCTGTTTCTGTACAGCGGTCCTGCCTCCTCGGTAACAAGGGTTGCCGCTTCTGGCTTGGGAAATTCCTGGAGATTTGGGGGCGGAGCCTGGGGAAGGGTGGCGTGTGGGGAAAGGAAGGAGGGGTGTTATTTGTAAGATGCTGCAATCATCCAGGAAAATGCAGATGGTCTTTTTAATAAACATGTAATAACTAATAAATATGTAATAAGCAAAGAGAGCCAGTTTGGTGTAGCGGTGAAGTGTGCGGACTCTAATCTGGGAGAACTGGGTTTGATTCCCCACTCCTCCACTTGCACCTGCTGATGTGACCTCGGGTCAGTTCTGTACAGCGGTCCTGCCTCCTCGGTAACAAGGGTTGCCGCTTCTGGCTTGGGAAATTCCTGGAGATTTGGGGGCGGAGCCTGGGGAAGGGTGGCGTGTGGGGAAAGGAAGGAGGGGTGTTATTTGTAAGATGCTGCAATCATCCAGGAAAATGCAGATGGTCTTTTTAATAAACATGTAATAACTTTATTCAGGAGAGACGAATAAAGGAACTTGAGGCCTACTGGAGTCCTTATTGACAGTTTCTCTAGCCTAGGGGTGGGTCCTGAACCTTTTTGAGTCTGTGGGCCTCTTTGGTATTCTGACACACGGTGGTGAGTGCGGCCACAAAATGGCTACCACAAAATGGCTGCTGCAGGAGGCGGAGTCAGCCGCTAAAGAAGGCTACCACAATACCTTCAGTCACACAGTAAAGATCCTTGTGCTTTGGTGGCAGCTTTCACCAAAGCGATGCTTTTTAAAATCTGCACAGCCAATCAAATTCTCCAATAGCCAGGGGTCACTTCCTGCAGGAGCACACAGGAGCAGAGCTCCGGCAGTAAAGAGCCCAGGGGGCAGGCACATGCAGTCAGAGCAGGAAGCAGCCAGGTGAGTTGCAGAGCTCCCCATGTCCCCCCCCCCGTCCGAAACAATCCAATGGCAACTTTAAGGCCAAGTTTTATTCAGGCACAAGCTCTCCCTCCTCTGCGAGGACAGATCTGCATTCCCCCCCAATAGCTAGCAATCCAGAACAGTCCAGTAGAGTCTGTTGCCTTCTGACACACTGCCGGTGATTTCAGGGGGTGTGGCATATTCAGGGCTCTTTTTGTAGCAGGAACTCCTTTGCATATTAGGCGACACACCCCTCATGTAGCCAGTCCCCCAAGAGCTTACAGTAGCCGCTGTAAGAAGAGCTTTGTAAACTCTTGGAGGATTGGCTACATTAGGGGTGTGTCGCCTAATATGCAAAGAAGTTCCTGCTTAATGTAATCAAATAAGTTATGCTAATGAGTTATGCTAATGAGCTCCGGCACCTCTTTTTCTACAAAATGACCCCTGCCAATAGCCAACCAGAAGCCTTGCCCCACCCACTTGGCAGGCACCAAGAAAGTTGTCAACAGGCGCCATGATACCTGCAGGCACCACCTTGAGGACCCCTGCTCTAGCCAGCTTATCCAGAGACCTGAGTCAAACCTGGACTGGAACTGCTCCAGATTCCAGTATCCTGTCACTGATACAAAACGTGAAACAGATGGCTTAACATCACACGGTTCTACAGCGTTTACCCTACAAAACAGCCATGTTCTTCGCCAGGGGGAACTGATCTCAGTATAGGGTTGCTATTCCCCCGGCAGCACCAGGGAAATCCCCAAATTTGGGGGCTTCAGCCCACTGTCGGCCAGCTGGCCAGTGGGGGAAGCCCCGCCCCCAAACAGGGACGTTACTGTGCGACATCCCCAACACGATGACATCACCCGGAAATGATGACATGGCGCCGGGCATGTCGCATGGGGACACTCTGGTATTTGAGCAAACCCTATGATTCTGAGGCTGAAACAAACCATAGAGTTTGCCCAAAATACCAGAGCTCCCCATGCGACATCCCCAGTGCGATGACACCCCTTCCGAGTGATGTCGTTGTGTTGGGGACGTTGTGCAAAATCCCCTCCCACCCCTGGAATGCCCCCCAAAGTCCCCCACTCCAGCAAAAGTAAGGCCACAAGGAATTTGTGACACGTAAATCGGTCCTAAACGTCAGCAGAAACTAACCACCTCTTACACTGGAGTTCTTTTATGAATTGCTGTGAGAGTTACCAACTCCTGGTTGGGAAATTCCTGGAGTTTTGGAGGTTGGGCCTGGGGATGGTGGGGTTTCCAAAGGGGAGGGACTTCAACAGGGCGCATTGCCACAGAGTCCACCCTCCAGAGCTGCCATTCTCTCCAAGGGAACTCATTTCTGTAGCCTGGAGACGAATTGCAATTCAGGAAGATTTCCAGGCCCCACGTGGAGGTTGGCAACCAATGTTCCCTCTAAGCTGTGGAGTCTGGTGAGCAAAAAATCTACTTTGTGAGCTACGGTCATTAAAGTTGTGAGCCAGCGCTTTGGCTCCTGCATACATTAGTTTGCTCTGGAGCCATCCCTTCCTGAGCGAAGACAAAAATCTGTGAGCCGGAGGCTAAAAAACTGTGAGCTAGCTCACACTAACTCAGCTTAGAGGGAACACTGTTGGCAACCCTACCTGGCATGTCATTTGACCCTAGAAAGCGTGTGGGTTGGACCTGGATTGGGACTGTAGCAACAAGGAACGGGGAGTGGTCAACACATTTCCCCCCCCCCTTGGAGTTTTCCCTCCCTCTGGCAGCTTTTAGCCCTAGCGGCCGGGGGAGGGGACGGGGGACAACAAATTCCATCTGTTGTATTAAATTTTATTTTTGTATTTATTTATTTTTGTATTTATACCCCGCCCTCCCCCCGACCAGGCTCAGGGCGGTTTACAAGAGGGCAAAATAGGCCCATACATAAAAACAGGATGAAAACAGTTAAAGAGATCCACAGATCATAAACTCGAGGACAAGTGATTTATATCAGACTACTGATCAACTTCTGAATGAGAGAGAACTGTTGCAATAAGGAATTAATGCTTCAAACAATTAGTCCTTAACTCAAGCTTCCCTTTAAGCGAATGTTACCAGCTCTTCTGTCCATTATGTTAAATGTCCGTTATATTAAAGCATTTTTGATGGTGGAAATAATGCGTGTGGAGTGAGTGTGTGTATTAACACTCTCGTCTCATGGGCCCGAATCATATTGGGATGATGGGGCTCCTTGGAGCTGTTTTAAGGCCAAATCGCATGTTTTAAGCTCCAATAACTCGGTTTTGTGAAGATAGATTCAGTTGGGTAGCCAATGTTGGTCTGAAGCAGCAGAGCAAAGTTTGAGTCCACTGGCACTTTTGAGACCAACAAATTTTATTCTGGGTATAAACTTCTGTGTGCATGCACACTTCTTCTGATTCAGTATCTGAAGAAGTGTGCATGCATTTGAAACCTTATACCCAGAATAAAACTTTGTTGGTCTTAAAAAAACTGCCACTGGATTCAAACTTTGTTCAGTTTTGTGAAGAGCTAGATTGGTGTTCAGTTTTGTGAGAGCCAGTTTGGTGTAGTGGTTATATGTGTGGACTCTAATCTGGGAGAACCGGGTTTGATTCCCCACTCCTCCACTTGCACCTGGCTGGAGGACCTTGGGCAAGCCATAGTTCTGGCACAGCTGTTCTTGAAAAAAGAGCAGTTTCTGTCAGAGCTCTCTCAGCCCCACCTACCTCAAAGGGTGTCTGTTGTGGGGAGGGGAAGGAGTTTGTAAGACTCTCTGAGACTCCGAGTAAAGGGGAGGGGGTTATAAATCCAATCTCTTCTTCTTCTTCTTTGTGAAGTTTGCCCCCCACAATGCCCCCAATTGATGTGAGGGGAGCAGCCGTGCATGTTTATTCACATGGGTGATAGTCTCTCTCTCTCTCTCTCTCTCTCTCTCTCACACACACACACACACACCAAAAGGCCTCATCTTCTCCCTTTCCCCAGCTATAGCTGCCTAGGCTTTGTTACTGCAAGCGTTTTCCTCTACAACTGTTACAACTGTGCTGACAGAAAAATGTCTGTAATGACAGAGCAGGAGGTGAAAGGGGGGACAGTTCCATTCCCCTCATCCGCCTGCTTTCTACGTGCATGGCGCAGACGCATGAATTAAAAACATGGCTGTCCTCTTCACATCTGGCACACCCCTGAGGGACAATCATTATAAACACTTCAGTGAGCCCATAGATTAACATGTGCTGAAAGTGCTGAAACTCTGTTTGCTGAATTTAAAAAAAAACCCACGGGGGCGGGGAGAAAATGTTTGACTTGTATTGTTGACATCACTATAGTTTTCCTGAGATACACAAAGCAACTGCCACAAATGACTCTTAAAGTAACACTGGGATTGGTTCCCCCTCCCTCCCCTTAATCCTTAATTTGGTTTTAACTGTATCCTAATCTACAAACTATATGCAAATCCTTAGATTCTACAGAAATCGGAAATGGTGCCCTTGCTGGAACCTTGCCGAAATCAAAGTCCCAATCCTATTTGGTGTAGTGGTTAAGTGCGTGGACTCTAATCTGGGAGAACCAGGTTTGATTCCCCGGGGTGAGGAACACTGGGCATCAAGAAAGCCATATTCTTCCTTCCTCTGAATTCTCTTTGCTTGCCAGAGTAAACTCCCTGGCACTCCTGAGGCTTTTGGGGTGGAGCAGTAAGTTGATTTCATGTCAGCACATCAGCTGACTCTCTGAAAACACGATGGATGGTATACCAACATCCCAAGTCGGTAACAAGTTTTACATGGACTGTTCACAACACACAGACTGCAATCTGCTATAATCTCAAATAACAGCAACCAGTTCTCAACAAAGGAGTTTTGCATGGTATACCAACATCCCAAGTCGGTAACACGTCTTACATGGACTGTTCACAATACATAGACTGCAAACTGCTATAATCTCAGACAGGGGTCATTTCGTAGAAAAAGAGGTGTAGGAGCTCATTAGCATAACTCATTAGCATAACTCATTTGCGTATGCCACACCCCCTGACATCACCGGAAGTGTGTCAGAAGGCAACACCCACTGCTCAGGCTCCACTGGACTGTTTTGGATTGCTAGCTATTGGGGGGGGGAGTGCAGATCTGTCCTCACAGAGGAGGGAGAGCTTGTACCTGAATAAAACTTGGTCTTAAAGGCGCCACTGGACTGTTTTGGGTGGGGGTGGGCTCTGCAACGTACCTGGCTGCTTCTTGCTCTGACTGAGGGCTGCTGGAAGCAGGGGGTGGGGCTTGTTGCATGTGCCCGCCCCCTGGGCTCTTTACTGCCAGAGCTCCGCTCCTGTGCGCTCCTGCAGGAAACGACCTGATTGGGACAGGCCCAGCCCCAGCTTATTTTGCACCCTAGGCGAGGATCCCTTCTGCCCCCCCCCCCCGCGCCTGCCATTTTAAAAAAATAAATGCATTTTAGGAAGAATGAAAAACACAAATAATCAAGAAACTCTCAGAGTACGGGGCTGGGTGCAGTTTGGCGCCCCTAAGGGCCGGCCCGCTCTAGGCGATCGCCTAGTTCGCCTAGTGAGTGAGCCGGCCCTGGTTATAGAGTCCACCCTCTACAGCCGCCATTTTCTCCGGGGGAACTGGTCTCTGTAGCCTAGGGATCAGATGCAATACTGGGAGATCTCCAGCCACCCCCTGAGATTGGCAGCCCTAAATCTCATCACATTTGGTCCTTGTCCATCTAGCAACAAATGGCATGATCTATTGGAGGATAAAACTGTGTTAAATAGAAGGAAGAAATACACACTTTCTTGGTGGCAGGAGAAGTGTCTTTCAATATATGGTTCTGTTTTCTTACATAAAGTCTTCAGTAGGGTATAAAGACCTGGGGAGATAATCTCACACCCTACAGAATATAGCCAAAATTACAGCCCACACAGGTCATCCCAGGTTTGGATTCTGCACACCATCTTTGACATGTGTCAAAGGGGAAGCTGTTATTATGGTCGATGATGGCGTCTGTGCCTGTGAATGAATGAACGAAGTCATGCAGCTAAGGGTTCTTGTGTGAAAAGACTTGGCTGATTTTGGCCACTGGGATTCTTTGTGGCCTGGTCCTTTGGCAGAAGAACCTCACCGAAACTAGCATCTTCTGTACTGCCAGTGTGTGTCTAAGGAAGTTGAAGAATCTTTAATACAGACCTACTGGTAAAGAGGAAGGCCGTGGAATTAGCGGACTTGGATATGGGGCCTTCAGAAGATCAGACTCCCAACCTATATACAAGAAGGTTAGGGGTAAAGTACAGGGAAGGGGAAAGGAGGAATTTGTGGAAGTATGTCTAACTTCAATCCAACAAACTCCTTTCTCAGCCTAACCTACCCCACAGCACAGGAAGATTCAGGTGGGGGTAGCCATGTTGGTCTGAAGCAGTAGAACTAAGTTGGAATCCAGTGGCACCTTTAAGACCAACAAAGTTTTATTCAAGGTTTAAGCTTTCATATGCATGCACATGCACACGAAAGCTTTATACCTTGAATGACACTTTGTTGGTCTTAAAGGTGCACCTGGACTCGAACTTTGCTCTGTTACCTCACAGGGTTGTTGTAGGAATAAAATGGGGAACTGTGTGGATTGCTACTGACCTCAGTTCCAGCCAGTAAGGGCCCACAAGGCGGAGAACAATTTAAAAGACATTAAAAACCAGCTTAAAGACAAAACAGTATGTATATGTCAAACCAGTAATTAAAAGCAAAACAGGAAGGAAGGTCAGTAGGGGTACGCGAGATGAAACAGAGAAGTCTTCCCCTGTTGGCGAATGATCTGGTGCGATAGAGGAATCTCTCTGGGGTGGGATCAGGTAGAATATCATGTGACAAGCATCAGGAAAAGAGGATCCTCAGTGAAATCCTAAACAATGTTACAGTCTTCTAAGTACATGGAAGTCAGAGCTTATAAGGGTGTAACTCAGTTTGCAGACCTTCTGGGCAGACTTCTTGAGCATGGTTGGCTTTCCAGAAGGAAAACCCCAAGCAAAGTCCACGTTTTAGCCGGGTACCATTTCAGGTGGAGGAGGAGTGATGAGGACCACTTTCAAATGGACATTTACCAGATGGCTGAGATCCAGGTACTTAAATCCTGTATAGGCTGCATGGTATGGTTGATTGCCTTCTTAGACGCCTGGATGGTCCAGTGGCTAAAGTACAACATGTTATTCAGAGCTCAAAACTCATCTAAGCCAGGGATTTGTTGGATACTCTTTGGCAGGAGAGTGTCTCGTGTTATTTTGATGTCCATCTGTACAACTTAGGTGATACAGACCTGCCTTGCAGGGGTGTTAGGACAACTACATAAGTGCTCTGGGAACAGCCAAAGATGCAGTTGGCTATTTCGGACTGGTGAAATCCCCAGTTCTCTGAGCTCTTTTCTTTCTCCATCCTACCAACAGGAGGCCACTACTCCTGGGAAAAGAGGAGGCACCTTCAAAACCGACCAATTTTTATTCTACTGTGAGCTAGATCTTCCAGGACACATGGCTGATGACCTAAAGGTCACCAGCCTTTAAATGAAAAAAACACACCCCATACACCTTCTTTCTCCATCCTACCAACAGGAGGCCAAAAGAGGAGAAAAGAGGAGGCACCTTCAAAACTGACCAATTTTTATTCCACTGTAAGCTAGATCTTCCAGGACACATGGCTGATGACCTAAAGGTCACCAGCCTTTAAATGAAAAAAACACACCCCATACACCCCACAACTCCACACGAAGACTCCAACATGAAACCACTAAATTAGAGTTCCTTGAGAAATTCGATTGCATTTATTGAGGGCTGAACAAAAACTAGGCATTTCCCAGCCACTACTGGTATTGAACCTGCTTAGCAAAACTAGAGAGATTGTGTTGCTAACAATTATTGCTATAGCAATGGCCTCTGAATTTTTTCTGAAATAGGTCCAAATTTTACACGATAATAGCACATCCTGCATTGCTTCATTTCATGGCCTCTTGACCCTGCCATTTGCAACAGTTTTTTCTCCATATCTTCATAGACATATGTCAGCCAACTAGGCTTTCCCAGGTTCTTCTGGGGACAGGGTATCCCCCACCCTCCAGGGGTGCCTTCCTGCCACTTAACTGGGTGCTGGGGGAAAAAATAATGGCCAAAATGGAAGGGCAACACCAGCATCTCAACACAATGATGTCACTTCCTGTCCTGGGGGAAAAAATAATGGCCAAAATGGAAGGGCAACACCAGCATCTCAACATACTGATGTCACTTCCTGTGCAACTGGAAGTGACATCAATGCATCACCAGAGGCACTCTAGAGTGTTGCCTGAATGCTAGAGCATCCATGGTGATGTGCTGATGTCACTTCTGGTTGCACAGGCAGCACAAAGCTGGCAACCAGTGGGAGACTCATGCGGGCCTTGGGACCCTGACCAGTGACATAATGATGTTGCCAGTTACATGCTGATGTCGCTTCCTGGGTGCTAGTTGCTTTGGGTCCCTTCAGGGAGAAAAGCAGAATATGTTAAATACTACTACCAGTAGTAGTAATCATAGTTGTAGTCAGTGTTCCCTCTAAACTGAGTTAGTGTGAGCTAGCTCACAGTTTTTTAGCTTCCGGCTCACACATTTTTGTCTTAGCTCAGGAAGGATGGCTCCAGAGCAAACCAATTTATTCAGTAGCCAAATCGCTTGCTCACAACTTTAATGCCAGTAGCTCACAACGTGGAATTTTTGCTCACAAGATTCCACAGCTTAGAGGGAACATTTACTGCTGCTACTGCTACTGCTACTTCTTCTACTACTACTACTACTACTAATAATAATAATACTTGTGGAATGGTCTACCTGAGGAGATGAGGAAGGTTTCCACATTCATATCATTGCACAGAATCTACAAAACAGAAATGTTCAAGGGAACATTGATGCAATGGAATGGTTCAGGCTTTTATAAAGGGAATAGGATCCCACTAAGAACATAGGAGAAGCCAATGTTGGATCAGGCCAATGGCCCATCCAGTCCAGCACTCTGTCACTCAGTGGCCAAAAACACCAGGTGCCATCAGGAGGTCCAGCAGTGGGGCAGGTGTTATCTTGCCCTTGCTTCCTTGCTTCAACTGTTGTAATTCCATTCTCTGCACTGTTTATGGTATATCATGTCTTAGGATGAATTTCTTCGGGGGCGGTGGGGTTGGTCTTCACCGGTTTCTAATTTTGTAATCCCAGTACTGGTCACTGGATGCCTTACGTTGCCAGATTGCATTGTTTTTACATTTTGTAATCTCTCAGCAAGAAAGGCAGGCTCTAAATTAAGTAAATAATACTAATAAAAAAGAAAATAGTCTTGACAGATGGGTTCCCCCCTCCCACCCTTGAGGCCAAGCCAGATATGGATCTCCCTCACAGCAGTGGAACTGATTTACAACAATCCATATCCATGACTTCCATTAAAATGTTTGTGAACATTCCATGATATCACGCCACAGCCAGGAGTGACGTTCATGGGGTGTCCGACAAGCTCCGCGTGAACATACCCTGCTTTTAACCTATTACATAGCCCGCTGGCTCGGAGGCGTATCCGGGAAATAGCTTCGCAGCCTTTCTCTCCTTGAGGAAATCTCTGGCTCTGATCTTCGTCCCATAACGAAAATTTGTTCCTTTCTTGTAAAAGAATGTAACGGGTCTTGTAGCAATAAGCAGTGGAATGAACCGGGAAGGGATTGCATGATAGAAGACACTGGCTCCCCTCCACCCTGCCACTGAGCGATGTCTTTTCTCTCCATCCAAACCTGCCTTCCCCTCCCTGTTATCTCTCGCTTTCCAATATGTGACCTCATCTTTTTCTCCAGGAAGAAACACACACACACACACACACACACACACACACACGACAAAGACCATTGGGGGCGACAGGGTGGGGCAGCCTGTGGGGAAGGGGCCAAGGTTGAGTAAAAGGAAGACTTTTTTGGGGGGGGAGGGACACATACACAGACAGTGTCTGAAACAACTTGGAGTACTAGGATAGTATGATGTCTAAAGAGTGCTTTGGGAGAGGAGAGGAAAGGTTAGGAAAGACTGAGTGGGTCAGACGTGGGAGGCCCGACTTTGGAACTCAACGGGTGACCTGGGGCCAGTCGCTCTCTCAGCCTACCCCCACAGGGTTGTTGTGAGGACAAAAAAATGGTGGGGAAACTTTAGTTCTTGGAGCTCCTTGGAGGAAGGGTGAGATAAATATGTGTTAGGGGATAATAATAGAAACATGGAGCACTGAAGAAGTGTCGTTTCAGTATGGGCTGATGTTGGTAGGAGAGCTGTGTTCTGTTGGTGTGTCAGCCCAAACAGTGAATTTCACGTGTTAATTATTCTTTGGGTGAAGAAGGACTTCCTTCTATTTGTTCTAAGCTTAAGGTAAAGGTAAAGGTTTCCCTTGCTCGAAAGCTAGTCGAATCCAACTCTAGGGGGTGGTGCTCATCTCCATTTCCAAGCCAAAGAGCAAGCGCTGTCCAAAGACTTCTCCGTGGACATGTGGCCAGCATGACTAAACACCGAGGTGCACAGAACGATTTTACCTTCCCACCAAAGCAGTACTTATTTACCTCCTTGTAATTTCTTGCTTTCAAACCACTAGGTTGGCAGGAGCTGGGGCCAGAGACGGGAGCTCACTCCGTCATGAGGCACTCGGGTCTCGAACTGCTGAACTACCGATCTTCTGGTCTGCAGCTCAGTGTCTTAACCTCTGAGCCATGACGGCCCCTATTTCTAAGCTTACTGCTCATTAATTTAATCGAGTGCTCATGAGTTCTTGTTTTGTGGGAAAGGGAGAAAAGTACTTCTTTCTCTACCTTCGCTGTCCCATGCATCATTTTGTAAAACTCTGTAACGTCACCCCTCAATCATCATTTCTCCAAGCTAAAGAGCCCTAACCTCTTTAATCTTTCTTCATAGGGAAGGTCCCAGGTTCAGTTCCTGGCAGGGGTCATTTCCTGCAGAAGCGCACAGGAGTGGAGCTCCGGCAGTAAAGAGCCCCGGGGGGGGGCACATGCAACAAGCCCCACCCCCTGCTCCCAGCAGCCCTCAGTCAGAGCAAGAAGCAGCCAGGTAAGTTGAAGAGCCCCCCCCCCCAGTCCAAAACACTCCAGTGGCGCCTTTAAGACCAAGTTTTATTCAGGTACAAGCTCTCCCTCCTTTGCGAGGACAGATCTGCATGTCCCCCCCCCCCAATAGCTAGCAA
>NW_015163639.1:335867-339266 GCF_001447785.1 Gekko japonicus | reverse complement strand
CTTCTGACACACTTCCGGTGATGTCAGGGGGTGTGGCATATGCAAATAAGTTATGTTAATGAGTTATTCTAATGAGCTCCTGCACCTCTTTTTCTACAAAATGACCCCTGATTCCCGGCATCTCCAGCTAAAGGGATATAAAATTTGGCAGTAAAGTGATGTAAAAGAACCCAGCTTGAAACCCCAGAGAGCTGCTGCCAGCCAGAGCATACAATATGGACCTTGGCTTGGTACACCCAGGGTCTGAGTCAGTATAAGGCCACTTCTTGGGCTCAGCAACAACATGGGCAGAACAGTCACTCTCTCCTATGTGTAATTGCGTGACTCAGGATGATTCACATGATTTCTGGTTTACTCCATGCTTAAGTTTCACACAAGGAACTCAGCATGTTCACAAGTCTGAGTTTGGTGGCGGGTGACTCTATTAGCCCCTAAGAAGGAGCCTGTCTTCTTGGCAAAGCAGCACACACATTCAAAATCCATCAACATGTCCATCCAGTGGCAGAGGAAGCGAAGGCATTGTGCATGCTTAAAGGTGGAACCACATGTATGCATCCAGCACATGCCCACTAGAGGTGTCATGTGGGTCCTGACACCATCTTGGAGGAGCCCATGCATGGTGCTGCTTGTGGTGGCAGTTTCACAGGTGGCATCATTCACCAAGGTAAAATCTCTAGGACATGTGCAATGCACATGTGTGCCAGATCATAGGCACAGAAAAACAGTGTGGGGCAGTGGTTAGAGTGTTTGACTTGGATGAAGATGACCTGAACAAGAAGAAGAGAAAAGATTTATACCCTGCCCTTCACTACCCAAAGGAGTCTCAGAGTGACTTACAATTTCCTTTCCTTCCCTTTCCCACAACAGACACCCTGTGAGGTAGGTGGGGCTGAGAAAGCTCTGAGAGAACTGCTTGTGAGAGAATAGCTCTGAAAGAACTTGTAACTGACCCAAGGTCACACCAGTGACCGCATGTGAAGGAGTGGGGAATAAAATTTGGTTTCCCCAGATTAGAGTCCGCACTCCTAACCACCACACCAAATTGGCTCTCATAACCACTACACCAAACCGACCTGGGTTTGAATACCCATCTGGGCTATGACACTTCCTGGGTGACTTTGGGACAGTTGCTCTTGCCTACCTTAAATGGCTGTTGTGTGAAAAGGGGGGATAGGATAACCCCCATGTGACTATGGGCCGCTTCAAACCCCTTGGAGTATATGGGAGAAGTAAAGGAGGAACATTGCAGTGAAGAAAATTTTAACATCTGGGTGTACATCAAAAACTACCACCTCCAGGCAAAGTGCTGTTCCTTGGCATGCTGGGAGGTTTTTTGTTTCCTATGAGGAAGCGTTCAAGAGTGTAACCTGCTGTCCCTGCCCTGGGCTTGAAGTGGTACCATCCAGGAACAGACTGACTACTGCATTTTGCTGGGTGACTGACCTTCTAGATTTAATGCAGAGGTGGGCTGCATTTCCCCCCAAATATGGAGATTTTTAAGAGCTTGGGGAATGCACTGGTTTTCCTGAAGAGTATTGCTTGTGAATGTGGGTGTGAAGTCCATGTGTAAATGGTGCTCTTATGCTTGGGAAGTCTACCTATGAGGGGGTCCCCAACAATGCTCCCTCTATGCTGTGGAGTCCTGTGAACAAAAAATTCTACTTTGTGAGCTACTGGCACTAAAGTTGTGAGCGAGCGATTTGGCTACTGCATAAATTAGTTTGCTCTGGAGCCATCCTTCCTGAGCTAAGACAAAAATGTGTGAGCCGGAGGCTAAAAAACTGTGAGCTAGCTCAAAATAACTCAGCTTAGAGGGAACACTGGTCCCCAACCTTTCTGAGCCTGCAGGCACCTTTGGAATTCTGAGACAAAATGGCTGCCACAAGAAGGGGAGCCAACCACAAAGCGTCAGAGAGTGGGGCCACGCATAGCTCTGTCAGTGACTCTTCAGCATCTCAGGCATAAGCTCTGTTTAACAGGATGCCTTTTAAAATGAACGCGTGGTTTAAAATATTTTCTTGCAGACACGTGGCTTACCTTCAGTCATGCAGATTTCTTGTGCTGTGGAGGCAGCGGCTGCCAGAGCAACTTCTGACCAGTGAATCAGATCTCCGACGGCCAATCAGAAACCCTGCTGGGCTAAAGCCCCACTTTGCCCTGCCCACTTTCTCAAAACACTTGGCGAACAACAGAAAAGGTGTTAGCGGGCACCATGATGCCCACAGGCACCATGTTGGGGACCCCTTGTTTAGACTATCGGTCTGTCTCACCAAGCTGGCCCCTATTCCAGAAAGGAGTTGTAGCACAAGGGATGCAGGATCCAGCCCTTGGCAGCGCTTGGTGAAAGCATCTCAGATACTAGATGCCTGAGTACCTGGGGAGCAGCTGCCAATCAGGGGACACTATACTGGGCTAGAAAGACCAACAAGCAGCTTACTCTGATGGGAGCACCTGCTTTGCATGCAGAAGCTCCCAGGTTCAATCCCAGGCACCTCTGGTTTAAAGAGTCTCTGGTAGCAGGTGATGGGACCCTGGAGAGCTCCCACCGGTCAGAAGAGCAAAGTTTGAGTCCAGTAGCGCCTTTATTATTATTTCGTTTATTTATTTATTTTGGATTTATATCCCGCCCTCCCCGAAGGCTCAGGGTGGCTAACAAGAGACCCACTAAGTTTTATTCAAGGTATATGCTTTAGTGTGCAAGCGCACTTCCTCAGATACAGAGAGAAACGGAATTTCCTCAAGCCCTACACTACAGAAAATTGGGGGGGGGGGAGAGTCAGAGCCAAGCTGCATAAGTAAAGCTGAGATTGTCTCAAGGCAGCTGGTGAGATCAATGAATGGCAGCAAATTAGCACACAAATGCAAGAGCTAAAAACTGATGTGAGGATGAAGCTTGAGTCCAGTGGCAACCCTGCCTTGATACAATCTCAGCTTTACTTATGCAGCTTGGCTCTGGCTGCTTCCCCCCATCTTTCTGCACTTAGGGCTTGAGGAAATTCTGTTTCGGTCTGTATCTGAGGAAGTGTGCCTTGCACACGAAAGCTCATACCTTGAATAAAACATTGTTGGTCTCAAAGGTGCCCCACTGGACTCCACCTTTGTTCTGCTGCTTCAGACCAACACGGCTACCCCACCTGGATCTGTCTTCACGGTCAGAAGAGACAGCCTGATTTGTTCCCTGGACTACTATTGCTTCAGAAGGAGTTGTTGGGTATTACAAGTTGAAAACACTCCATATATCTGGAGTGTTTCTTTATGTTACTCACAGGAAGTCACATGTTTCTCATGTAACCAATGTTCTTTTCCCTATGAGGAAAGGTTAAGGCGCTTAGGGCTCTTTAGCTTGGAGAAACGACGACTGAGGGGTGACATGATTGAGGTTTATAAGATTATGCATGG
>NW_015163639.1:327425-335514 GCF_001447785.1 Gekko japonicus | reverse complement strand
GTAAGGATGTAGCCGATTATGCTCTGTTGTCATTTTCATCCCAGTTACCCTTCCCCATGCTAGAATTTAGTAAAAACTTTATATTTTAATCACACATGGACTCTCAGTCTGAATTATTTTACTCTGGCTCTGCTAGACTATATTATCTCTGCTAAATACCATTTTTTCAATATCTCACTATCACCCAACGAAAAGCATCTGCCTGACATAGAGAGGGTCCCAGGTTCGACACCCAGCTTCTCAGCTTACAGGCTCTCACAGAAGCAGGTGTTTGAATGACCTAGAAGGAGAAAAGTGGACCAGTAGCAGTAGTCTGCCTTTGCTATAAGAGAGATTCAGAGGTGAGCCTGGTATTTTAGGCCCCTGTGTGACACAGCGTGTTGGACTGGATGGGCCATTGGCCTGATCCAACATTGGCTTCTCTTATGTTCTTATGTTCTAAAACAAGTGGACAGTGGTTCTCTGACCCCCCCAAAAAAACCACTGGTTTTTTATGTAGGAGGTTCTGGGTTCGGTTTTCCTCTCCCTAGGAAGGAGCTCTAAGGCCCTGGGAGATCCGAGCACCAGCCCAGACAGAGTAGCAGCAGACAGTGCTCCATTCAGTGACTCAAGGGGAGAGAAAGTGATCCAAGGGCTACCACGGTGGTGTGTGCCCCCCCCCCCACAGCAGCAGGCCAAAAGGGGGGGAAGGCATCAGGGAGAGGGGAAAGAGCCAAAGTGTGTGCTGGGGAGGGGGGGGCAGTCCCAAGATGGTTATCGGCGCTTCCCATCATGATCTCATGGTGTCTGTGCGTGTGCGTGTTTTTCTGCCAAAGCAGGGAGCAAAGGAGCACATTTTTCTCTCCGTGTGTGAGTGAGGGAGATGCGCGCTAGTCTCGCTCACACCCCAGAAGCGCGCTGAGCCAGGAACGCCGTCGGCCAACACGCCGCTCTCGCCGCCTCTCCGCAGGGCAGCCGCCGAGACGCGCTCACACGGCGAGGGAGCCCGCGAGTGAAAGGCAGGCGGCGAGCCACTCCGCGCCTCTGCGCCCTCCACCTTCCCCATCCTTTCCCGCCCGGGCACCATTTTTTACAAAACAAGTAAGGAGAGGGTTCCCGAGGCGGAGGGGAGATGGGCGAGCGGGCATCGAGGATTTTGGGGAGGGGGGAGCGTCTGGCTCTTTTGAAGGAAATTGAGAGGAATGGGAAAGTGGAGGGAAAAGAGAAACAGAGTGAAGTCCCGTCGAGGGCGTTTTTTGATACACTGAGAGGGAGAATGCGTTGGACTGGGGGAAGATGAACGGGGGAAGATAAAGCCCGGGAGGCATAAGGGGGGGCGGGGGGAGAAAGATGGAAACGGATGTCTCCCCTTTTAGAAGCCGTTTGACTGTAGGTTCTCTGAGCGGGCAAAAAAAAGAAGGAGGAGGAGCGTGTGGAACTCACTGCCACAAGAACCTGCTGAGGGCTGCTGGCTTAGCTAACTATAAAAGGGGAATGGGAAACAGATGGACGTAGAAGGGAAGTCCCTCGAGGGGAGCAGTGCAGTCTATCTCGGAATGCCGGTGGCTGGGGGAGCAAGCCATTGAGAGGTCTTATTGGGGATCATCCCATCTGGAAACAGGATGGTGGACTAGGTGGGCTCTGGGGCCCGATCCTGCCCGGCCGTCTGAAAATGTGCCTAAAGCAGAATAATTCGGGATGGGTGGGGAAGGAGGGAAGGAAGGAAGGAAGAGGAGGAATGGATGTGGGGAGAATGGACAGAATATATAAGGAAACAAAAGATCAGCAGAGGAGATTTGAGATAAGTGTTGTTCGGGAAGCAAGGGGGAGAGATGGATAGGAGGGAGACACCGGTCGTCCTGGGGGAGGGAAATATTATCTGCGGGGAAGAAGGCAGACGCCAGAGGGAGAGAAAGAATGTTATGGAGGTGGGCGGGGGACGGATCTATCAGCAAGGTAAATGACAGGTAATTAGATAAGGAAGATGGATGTGTGGAAAGTGATGAGCGGTTCCTTGATGACGCGGATGAAAGGGAGCAGAGGAGAAGTTTGCAGTCAAAACGTGCGGGTGTGTGTGTGGGGGGATTTGATCAGTTCTCTTCACCCAGCTTTCCTCCGGGGAGCTCAGGGTCTTCTTCCCTCTTCCTTTTTTAAATCCTCACAATTTATTTATTCGGCA
Organism: Gekko japonicus; assembly: GCF_001447785.1. Taxonomy (NCBI): domain Eukaryota; kingdom Metazoa; phylum Chordata; class Lepidosauria; order Squamata; family Gekkonidae; genus Gekko; species Gekko japonicus. The sequence goes on along the minus strand of NW_015163639.1, from coordinate 333,356 downwards.
CATTTTTAAAATCCTGCCCCCCAAGGAGGTCCTGCATGGGTTCTCTCCCCTTCTACATTTTCTCCCCACAACAACCCTGCAAGGTAGGCTCAGCTGGGGGGAGGGAGAGATTGGATTTATACCCCGCCCTTCACTACCCGAAGGAGTCTCAGAGCGGCTTACAATCCCTTCCCCTCCCCACAACAGACACCCTGTGGGGTAGGTGGGGCCGAGAGAGCTCTTTTGAGAACTGCCCTTGAGAGGACAGCTCTGAAAGACTTTGTAACTGACCCAAGGTCACACCAGCAGCTGCATGTGGAGGCGTGGGGACTCAAACCTGGTTCTCCCAGATTAGAGTCCGTGCTCCTAACCACTACACCAAACTGGCTCTCTGGCCCCAGGTCAGCTAAAGGTGTCTCATGACAGGTTGGGGCTTCAACTTGGGTCTCCCCGGTCCCCGGCCAGCCCTCTAACCACCGTGCTGGTCACTACCACAGCTCTGTGAGGTAGGGTCGCTTGAAGGAGGGTGACCCGCTCTAGAACAGAAAATGAGGGAAAGGCAGAGGAGGAGTTTTTTAGCCCAGGTTCACCCCACACACACACACCAATCTTAGTCTGACCGGCACTACTCCACGCTGTCCCTCTGTAGGTTAAAGAGCTCTGCTATCCAGAGGTGAGCACAAGCCTCTGTAAACCACACCAAATGTGTGGAGATATTTAGGTGCAGGCTGGGCAGGGGTGATGAATTCATAATGAATGAATTTATTGAGCATGCACCACCAGGGATATCGCTCCGTATTTCTTGGCAGCATCTATAACTGCTCGACCGGGAGACTCTCAGACTGATTTTGTTATAGAACAAGAGAGCCCGGACAGGCGTGAGTCCCTTTTGCTCTGCCACAGACTGCCGGGATAGCTTTGTTCACGTTGCTGTGCCCAGTTGTTGGGCTTTGAAAAACGCAGGTACCGAGGACAGGGGCTGGTTCTGCATTGGCTTTTCCCTCCGTTGTTTTAGTAAACCCACCTTGGAACAGAAATTCCCCTCTGCGTGGCATGTTGCTTTCACTTTCTTTGATCGTCGGATTTTATGGTAGCCTCCACACTCCATGCCGCTTTCGCTTCCTTTGATCATCGGATTTTATTGTACCTTCTGCATAGATTTATGGCTGTTTTATAGCTGTTCAGGAGTGACTTTGCAGTCAGTAGGAATTGGCCACGGGGTATTTGAATGTGGTTTTGAGCCTCACGTTCCTCTCCCAGTTGGCAAAATAAGGACTGAATGCTAGATGCAGAATCACCCAGGGAGGATTAGAAAGTGCCCAGCTAGTAGCTTTCCCTGGCTCCTATTTGTGTGTGGGGGGGAAATCCATGAGTGTGACTTGACTGACTGATCTGTGTGTCTCCCAAAGAATCTGTCATTCTGTGACTCTGCCGTGGATCGGGCTCCCCACTGTCTCTTACCACCAAGTGGAGGTTTTTAGATGAATCTGGAATCCCCCGATCAGGAGAAACACACGAGGGGATTAGAGAGTAGCCCAGAGAAGGTTTGGAGAAAGGCAGCGGGATGTCTCGGGGAGGTTTCACACATCCCTTGCAGTGGACAAGGCAAGGCAAACCATCGTCATAATGGTTTCAAGCTGCAGCATGTAAAACTGGATGCCAGCAAATTGTTTCGAAATAAATTTAATATGTGGATGCTGGACCAGGTAGCTTGCCTGGGGAGAGAGGCAGTGTCATGGAAAGGCTATTGTCTTCAGAATCAGGGGGTCAGGGTGGGGGGGTAGGAAGAGGTCACCTCTATCCACTGCTTGTGGCTCTCTGGAGGCATCTGGTGGGCTGTTTGGAACCAGGGCTGTGGTCTGATCCAGAAATGCTCTCGTTTTGGAAGGGGGACGGATCAACGGCTGTGTTAACTAAGCAGAACCTCCAGGTTCAGAGGCAGTGTACCTTTGAATGCCAACAAACAGCAGGGAAAGGGTGTGGCCATTGGACCCAGTTTATGGACTATCCTGGAGGTATCGGACTGGCTGCTGTCAGAAACAGTGTGATGGACAGACGAACCCTCAGCTTGTCACGTTTCTGTCCCCCACCCCTTCCACCGAGGAGTTCAGAGCAGTGAAGGGGAGAGGCTGTGGCTCAATGGCATAACATCTGCTTGGGATGTAGAAGGTCCCAGGTTCAATCCCTGGCACGTCCCACTAAAAGGATCAAGCAGTAGGTGATGTGAAAGACCTCTTCCTGAGACCTTGAAGGGCCACTGCCAGTCTGAGTAGATAATATTAGCCTTGATGGACCTGATTCAGTATAAGGCAGCTTCATCTGTGTTTGTTCTGGCTAGATGTGTCTCCTTTCCTTCATTTGGTTTTCACAACAACCCTGTGAGGTAGTTTAGTTTAAAAGGCTCACTGAGTGAACTTCAGGACAAAGGGTTTCCCCCCCTTCCCAAACCCAGATCTCCACTGCCCTAATCCAGCACTCTAAGGCCTAATCCAGCACTGTATTTTAGTTTGGTGGTAACAATAGTTATTAGCTATGAAAACTAAACAGAACCTCCCTGTTTAGAGGCAGTGTACCTTTAAATGCTGGTTGCTGGAGACATAATGGGGGAAAGGCACTAGAGCAGCTTGATTTGGGAACAGGATACTGAGTTGATTGGTCCTGAATCTGATATATCAGTGCAATTCTTACATCAGCTGCTAGGGGGCAGGATTTTCACTGCTGGGAATCTCAGTTCTGACGCTTCCCCAAGTGACCTGGAACCTGTAGCTCAGCCTAATCAAAAGGAGGAGGAGGAGGAGATTGGATTTATACCCCGCCCTTCACTACCTGAAGGAGTCTCAGAGTGGCTTACAATCTCCTTTCCCTTCCCCTCCCCACAACAGACACCCTGTGAGGTAGGTGGAGCTGAGAGAGCCCTTTCAAGAACTGCTGTTGAGAGAACAGCTCTGAGAGAACTGTGACTGACCCAAGGTCACACCAGCAGCTGCATGTGGAGGAGTGGGGACTCAAACCCGGTTCTCCCAGATTAGTTCCCATTCTTCGGACCACTTCACCAAACTGGCTCTCTACTTCCCTTGATTGTTCTGAACTCCAATGGCAGATCCTGCAGCTCACAGATGACAGGTCTATTCATGATCGTTACCTATGATCAGTGTTCCCTCTAAGCTGAGCTAGTGTGAGCTAGCTCACAGTTTTTTAGCCTCCGGCTCACAGATTTTTGTCTTAGCTCAGGAAGGATGGCTCCAAAGCAAACTAATTTATGCAGTGGCCAAATTGCTTGCTCACAACTTTAATGTCAATAGCTCACATGGTAGAATTTTTGCTCACAAGACTCCACAGCTTAGAGGGAACATTGCCTATGATACCCAAATAGAACATCCATGTTCAAAGGCAGTCTATCCCCTGGATACCAGCTGTCGGGGGGGGGTCACAGCAAGGGGAGGGCTGTCCATGCCCTCCTTGTGGGCTTTCCTGAGGCGTCTGGCTGGCCACTGTGGGAACCAAGAGGCTAGCCTGATCCAGTGGGGCTCGTCTTACGTTCTCTGAACTCCATGGAGGGAGGATGGAATGTGTTCTAGGTGTGACTCATAACTAACAGCAGATCAATAGAGGCTTTTCAAGGGCAGGACGGAGAGCCATTTGCTGAGGAGGGGGGGGTCACTTCTGGTACAAGAGATCCTATTTTATGGCTCAGCTTTGGAAGCGGGAAACGTGTATTGAGATTGGCAAAAGTAAAGGAGACTCTCGCCAAGTTTTGCTGTCCAGTTTAAACAAGGATAGAGTAACTTAAGGATATAAGAATGAGCCTTCTAACTGATTTTGTTTTTATTGCTGTGTTTTATTTACTCGATTCAGACCCTGCCTTTCTCCCCAAGTGGGAACTCAAAGTGGCTCACCTCTTTTCCCGTTTCCTCCATTTTATTCTCACAACAACCCGGTGAGGCAGGTTAGGCTGAGAGTTTATGAGTGGCCAAAGGTCACCCAGTGGGCTTCTGTGGCAGAGCGGGGATTTGAACCTGGGTCTCTCTGATCGTATTCTTACACTGTAGCTACTGAGGGAGGAAGAACTAAGGGCCAAAACAGACAATATGGCATCCCTAGGGACAGCCAGCCATTTTGTATTAGTATGTTCCCACCAGGGAACTCCTTTTTACACTTCAGAGCAGCAGCAAGATAAAATTTAAAAAGTAATATCAGTGACATTGCTATGTCATTTCTGAGGGAAACCCGGAAGTGATGGAGGGCAGCTCTAGGAATCGTCATTTCTCTGTGGTCGAGAGATCAGTTGGAATTCTGGGAGACCTCCAGGCCCCACCTGGAGATTGGCAGGCTTACCCTTCCCCAAGCATTCCCTGTTATGTTATGGAATGGCCTGCCTGGGTCATGTTTGTACCGTTCTGCAGGATGGGTAAAGTGGAATCGTTCAGGAGGGCATTTGTATAAAGGGAATAGGGTTGTCATTTCAGCCGGGGAAACATTATGTGGCTTTCATTGCATTATGGTGTTTTCCTTGCATGGTTCTTGAGTTTTGTGACCTCGCTTTATGGGTATGTAATAGTAGTAGCAGCAGCAGCAGCATTTATTATATGTGGCTTACTTTTTTTATATGTGGCTTACCTCTATTAGTAGTAGTAGAAGCAGCAGCAGCAGCGTTTATTATATGTGGCCAAAGGCCATTATAAATCAGTCACACAGAGAGAAACAGAGCATTCGTGGGTATGTATTATACAGTTTCCCCACATGTGTTCTCTCATTTTGTTACCTGGGCTTTATCATGTCGTTTGCATGCATGTTGCTTTTAGAACACTAGGAGCTGTGGTGGCTCAAGTGGTTAAGACGCTGAACTGCAGGCTGTGGAAGGTCAGTAGTTCAGCAGTTCGAGACCTGAGTGTGCCGTATGATGGAGTGAGCTCCCATCTCTAGTTCTGCCAACCTAGCAGTTCGAAAGCAAGAAATTGCAAGTAGATAAATAGGGACCACTTCGGTGGGAAGGTAACAGTGTTCCGTGCGCCTTGGTGTTTAGTCATGCCGGCCACATGACCACGGAAACGTCTTCGGACAGCGCTGGCTCTTCGGCTTTGAAACGGAGATGAGCACCGCAACCCTAGAGTCGGATTCGACTGGCTTTCGAGCAAGGGAACCCTTACCTTTACCTTTAGAACACTGCTTGTCATATGCTGTTCCCGTTGACTGGCTTCTAATGGTGTGATCCCAAGTACGGTTGCCAGCTCCAAGTTGGGATATTCCTGGAGGGAGGAGCCTGAGGAGGGAGGGGCTCGGGGAGAGGAGGGACCTCACTGGGGTACAAGGCCCTCGAGTTCATCCTCCAGAGCAGCCCTTTCCTCCAGGGGAACTGATCTCTGTACTCTTGGGAGATCTCCAGGGCCCACCTGGAGTCTGGCAGCCTGGTTCTTTGCAAGAAAGGTGGACTGTAAATAAGGTTGCCAGCTCTGGATTGGGAATCACTTGGTGATTTGGGGGGGTGGAGCTTGGAGAGGGTGGGATTTGGGGAGGGGAGGTACTTCAGCAGGGAATAATGCCTTAAAGTCCACCCTCCAAAGCAGCCATTATATCCAGGGGAAGTGATCGTGGTCATCTGGGGATCAATTGTAATAGCAACCCTAATAGGGTTGCCAAGTGAGAAAATGGCCGCATCGGGGGACTCCCGGCTTGCTGCTTGAGCGCATGTGCGCCGCGTGCACGTCACCAGGAAGCAGGGGTTGTTTCGTAGAAAAAGAGCTAGGGGAACTCATTAGCATAACTCATTAGCATATGCCACACCCCTGAAATCACCGGAAGTGTGTCATAAGGCCACACCCCCTGACATCACCGGAAGTGTGTCATAAGGCCACACCCCCTGACATCACCGGAAGCGTGTCATAAGGCCACACACCCCGCCCCCAACGGTCCCGGCCGCCGCCGCCGGCCTTGCAGCTCCACTGCTGAGCCCCA
>NW_015163639.1:311899-327348 GCF_001447785.1 Gekko japonicus | reverse complement strand
GTGGACCTGCAAGGCCGGCGGGAGTGCGAGGAAGCCCCGCAAAGGCCCTCCCTGGCCCCAGGCAGGCAGGGGTGGGGAGAGGCAGGGAGGAAGCAACTTACCCTCCCTCTTCTCCTGCCTCCTCCTGGCTGAATGAGGGCCGGAAGCGGGGCGGCCAGAAGCAGGGGGCGGGGCTTCATCATGTCCCCTGCCCCCCGGATTGCGATCCCCCACGATCCCCCCGGAAATGACCTCTGCCAGGAAGTGACGTGACGACGCCGGGCACGCTGGGGGTGGGCCCACGACTGTCCGAGGGAAAACCATAGAGTTTTCCCTCGGATGGTCATGGCCCCGCCCCCAGCGTGTCCGACGTCGTCACGTCACTTCCTGGTGACGTGCATGTGGGGGTGGGGTTCCCCCCAGGGCCCGATCCACCGCCGGCGGGGAATGGGCCTCTGGGGCGGGGGTTTCCCCACCCCCTGGGGGGACTTGGCAAGCCTAAACCCTAACTATAAATAAAGTCAATAAATAAATCTTAGACTAGCTTAACTAACCAGGTAAAAAATGTGGCCAGAGTCAGGTCCTGTTCCTTGCCTACAACTAGGTCTCCAGAAACAAGAAGGAGTCTTGCAGCATCTTTAAAACTAACGGATTCATTCTACTGGCTGCTTCCTTGGGCTGGGAGCCGAGAAGTCCGCGGTTCAACCTTCTCGTGGCACAGAGATCACCATGATCTCTTGCTGATGCCCTCCGATCTAGGGGCTTGTAGAGGAAAGGCTCCAGAAAAAGATTGGCTAGGAGCGAATGAAATTTTTTTTATGTTTCACAAGGTGGTAGAGCCAACCTAGCAGCCAAAGAAGTAAGTGAGGGCTACCCCCCTGGGGGTACCCTGCCCATCTTTGAAGGGGATTGCCCTCTTTCCTGTGAATGGCTCCCAACTGGAGAGAGGGCTGCGGCCTATGCATTCAGGAGCCTGTCAGCTGGGTGACATTCCAGGTCTTTGCTGTCCAGGGTGTGGACACTCTTGTAAAGGGAAGGAAATGAAGAAGTGACAGGCATTCAAAACGATACTCGGCATGCTGGGAGTTCTTGATTATCTGATGTGCCATTGTTAGTTTGCTTAGTGTATGATAACACACAAGGCAGGATGGGTGTGGGGGTGTAAAGACTGGAAATTTTAAATTGCCGTAGCCAGGACTTGTCACACTGTCTCTTTGGCCTTAGAAGGTCTTTTCAAAACAGGGAGATTATTTATTCATCGAGGTATTTTTTACCCAGCATGTCTCTCCAGTGTGGATCCAAAGTGGCTGACCGAAATACAGTTTATGAAGAACTACAACATTCAACATCCTGAATGAAAATATTAGCAACCAAGATTGTTCCTCTGAGGACATGCAGTGTGTTGTTGTCCTCACAGCCTGCCTCCAGGCAGCTGAGGCTGGGTTGGGGTTGCCAATCTCCAGATGAGGCTTGGAGACCTCCCAGGATTGCAATTGATCACCAGAATACAGAGATCAGTTCTCCTGCATGATGCACAAATCTGTGCCCTGTGTGACCCCGTGGCCAAATTGAAATCACGCAGTTAAGAGTCCAGTGAGTTAGATTAATATCGGTTTATTGCAAGAAACAGGAATACAGGACTGGGTCTGCTAGCACCCAATAACTCCAAGCTGTATTCTGCCTTAACCAGGAAGGGCAGAGGGTCTTATACCCCAAGTGACATCACATATAATTTACACGTTCAAAAACCTTTAATTGGCACCAAGCAGTTAACATAATGGAAGCATCATTTGACTCAGTCCCTTGTCCTACATGCAGAAAATGGCTGCTTTGGAGAGTGGACTCCACGGCATCGTATCCCACTGAGCTCCCTCCCCTCCCCAAATCCTGCCCTCCCCAGACTCCACCCCTAAAATCGCCAGGGATTTCCCAACCCTGATTAAGCACATATAATACCCACGATTCATAACTGGATCCCCAGTTGTCAATTTTAGAGGCAGAAAGCAACCGTGGAGGCCCTGGTATGTGGGACTGTGATACTAGGGAAGGGGTAGGCAGGATAACTCACCACCACCCCTGGGGTGCTTTTTTCCAAATTGTTAATGCCCACCTATTGGGGTATTATAAGACCTGGAGGAAGTGAGGGGGAAAAAGACATGTACCCACATGGGAAAATGCCTACTTTGGACCCTGTAGGAGAAAACGTACGAGGCCCCGGTCACACGGAGAATTTGCCGCGCGAAAGGCACGAATGTCGGGCGGATTTTCGGGGCGCGATCACACTGCAACGTCTGGGAAGCATAGTGCACCCGTGGTTAACCCGTGGCGTCCCGCCAAAGATGCGGAGTTTAAAAGGACCAAGGAAAGTGCACTAGTATCTGGCAAACGTGTGGCGCAGGCGGGCGTCTGATTGCGGGAGCGCTAGTATCCCGTGGCATCCGGCGCCCGTCCACGTCCCGTCGCAAAACGGATGTTTTTCGTAAGCTCATGCGCACAAACACGAAACTGAAAGCAGCGCTGCTCCGCAGAACTGCGCATGTGCACAAACGGAAAATGCTTGTGTGATCGCGCCACACCGCTTCTTTCCCATGCTACAGCATCGCCATGTGATCGCCGGCTAACAGCCTAAGCACGGAGACTCAGGGAACTGTGTGATCGGGCAACCAGCTTTATTTTGCTCCGGGGCGAACAGCCACGCCTCCCCCCCTGCATTATCTGGCCAGTGTGACCGGGGCCTGAAATAAGTTATGAGCGTTCGTGAGTCTGGTGTCTGAAGAAGTGAGCACTGACTCGCGAGAGCTCATCCCCTGCCACAAGTTTTGTTACTCTTGAAGGGGCTACTGGACTCTTGCTCTTTTCTACTGCTACAGACAGATTAACTGGGCGAACCGTGTTGAAATAAGTTAGTTTTCTTGAGAAGGTTAAAGTAGCTGGGGAGGGGAGGGTTCCCAAGTGGCACTTACCTCCTCCGCGGGGGATCCTGGGAAGCTCCCGGCGCGTGCGCGCTGCATGCACGTCACTAGGAAGTGACGCTATGACGCCAGGCACGCTGGGGGCGGGGCCACGACCATACAAGGGAAAACTGTAGAGTTTTCCCTTGTATGGCCATGGCCCCGCCCCAGCATGCCCGGCATCATAGCGTCACTTCCTGGTGACGTGCACGCCGGGGCGGGGTTCCCTCTGGGGCCCGATTCCCTGGCGTCGGGGAACGGGCCTCTGGGGCGGGGGTTTCCCCGCCCCCCGGGGCGACTTGGCAGCCCTAGGGGAGGGGGGGATTGATTTTCACCCAAAAAAGAGGGCGAAGGGTTAATTAATATAGCCCCTCCCCTTCCAGAGCTGCTTCCCCCCCCCAACTGAAACCTCAGTGGCTGCATTAGATAACTTTTGAAAAAATCAGTCTTGAGGGGTCACTGAACTATCTGTCCCATCATGCAGTTCTATCCTTAAAGGTCCTGAGCTCCAGCGTCATCTGCCTGTTGGTTTCCAGGCACCATCCAAAACTCTGTTTCTGTAGCTTAGGCTCCAGGCCAAAACATTTCTTTCCCCCCTAAGGGCTGTAACTACGGGTTTCCATCTTTTTAAAAAAGCTCATTTTATGGCCAGCTTCTCGCCTGAGGAGTGTTTTATGGGTATGATTTTAGGCTGCTGGATGTTGTTTTATGCCCCTGGCTTATTTTATGATAGGCCATTCTTGTGTGTGTGTGTTTTAAAAAATGAGTTGATTGTATTGCTTTTACTTTGTGGGCCTCCAACAAGGCTTGGAAACGGAGATGAGCACCGCAACCCTAGAGTCGGATTCGACTGGCTTTCGAGCAAGGGAAGCTTTACCTTTACCTTTAATACATATGATATATGAAGTCCAAGAAATGAATGGTGTAAGGAACTTCGTTGCCCTAGTTTGCAAAAGCGTCAAAAAGGGATCGGATCAACATATGGAGCAGAGATCCATCAGTGGCTATTAGACACAAGGTCTAGATGGAACACTCTGGCTGGGGCAGTGATGCTCTGCATTCTTGTGCTTGGGAGTCAACAGTGGGAGGGGTCCTGGAGTTCGGCCCCACTGCTGGACCTCCTGACGGCAACTGGGTTTTGGCTACTGTGTGACACAGACTGTTGGACTGGATGAGCCATTGGCCTGATCCAACATGGCTTTTCTTGTGTTCTTGTGTGTGTATGTGTGTGTGTGTGGTGACTCCTAGTGATACCTTGTGGGGCTAGGCTTGACCTGCTTCTGCGTCCCGGCCCTAGTATCCTTTGGAGGCCGCCCTTCCAAGTATTTGATAGGGTTGGCCCTGCTTAGCTTCCGAGGTCTGATGAGATCAGGTTTGCCTGGGCTATTCATGTCAGGGGGCTTCTCTTATGTTCTTAAGACAGTTCCCCTTAAAAAAGTTACACCCAAACTTTTTTAAAAAAATTGCTGTACACAAGTGTCAACTTGTTGGCAAATTCAAGATGGTCCCCTGTTTTTTCTTGACTGCACATGTGGGGAGAAAAGCCTAGTCTTCTTTTCAGGTGACCAGGGTAACAGGTGAGTCCTTGAGGTTGCCAGTTGCCTCCTGATGGCCAGCAGTCCTTTGCTGCCATACTCACCATGCCACCGCTAATTGATTCAACAATGGGAGAAACAAAGGTGGGGGTGGTGCTTATGCCATTATGTTATTTCTGGGAGGAAACCTGGAAGTGATGTCACAGCCCACTGCAATACTCAAGGAATTCTGCCGATATCTATGATTTTTTTTACTATAGAGATTTATTACCTTAGACTTGATATCCCGCCCTAACCCCCGAAGGGGTCTCTGGGAGGTTCACATTTTGTCGTTCTAAGAACTGACTTTTCCTATCTTGGGCCATATCGAAAGTTGGGGGTGGGACTACCTACCAGCACCCTCGGTGGAATATGCTTTCTTCTGCATCCTCGGCTCGGCTCGGCGTCTGTTCGTTCTTTTTCCCCTTGCTTGCAGCTAGGTTGACACAGTTCTTTTTCCTCGGCTGCTGAGCCGGCGCGGCACAGCGTCCCCTCCCGGCTCACGACACTCCTCCGGCGATCACAGCAGCACCACGCAGGCGCACGGCTTTCATGTACGCTGGCCGGCTCCGTCCGTCAGGCACCGCCGTGCCTGCGTCATCGTCGTGCGCCTCAGGTCTCAGGTCAGAGATTCAAGGGATTCCTAGATTGTTGCAGTAGGCTGTGACCTCACTTCCAGGTTTCTTCCTGGAAATGACATAACAACATCAGTGATGTTTCCCCCCCAGGGTTTTGCCCAGAAAAAGCTCCGGTGGTGGTGGGGTGGTTGATTGATGGTTACGAACTGGCAACCATTAGAAATGTTAGATTTGAGCCCAGGAGCACAGTGGAGACCAACAACATTTTTGAGGTATAAGCTTTTGAGAATCAAAGCTCCCAGATCTGATGAAGGGAACTTGACTCTCGAAAGCTTTTACCGTGAAAACTCTTGTTGTCTCTCAGGTGCTAATGGACCCGAACCTGGCCACTGCAGACCAACATGGCTGCCTTCTGAAACTGGCAACCCTTAGTTGGGACCATGTGGCAAATACCCTCAGGAAGCTGCTTTTATGCTAGGCCAGCCCTTTCCTCTCAGGCGTCCCCTCTAACAGGCAGTAGCTCTCTGGTATCTCCATGGCCCTTATCCCCAAGATTTCTTTTCGGCAGAGGTGGCCAGGCATCAACCCTGGGCCTTTCTGTAGGCCTCGCCGGTGTTCTACCACGGAGCCATGGCCCCAGTCGCAAGCTGAAATCCTAGTGCGGTTTGTGCGTGCGTCTCACAGTTACATGTTCACGGTTTCGAATTCCATAATGTATTGATATGGCTCGACCCCAAGCCATCTGACTTCCATTTGGAATTTGGGGATGGTCCCCACAGACCACGGCAGAAGCCGCCAGTGACTGTTGGTCGAATGCATTTCCAGCCGCCCACTGGAACCTAAGGGCATATCGAAGCATTGCTGAGCAGAGTGGGACTTGGCTTCCCAGCAAACACACATGATGCCATGCGCAAGTGGTTCCAGTCATTCCCCTCTCTTTAGGAACTCCGTAGCAGGTGAGGGGGAGCAGGGAGAGGGAAGGAGAGAGAGAGAGAGAATGATCAGCGTCCTGGCCAAACTACAGTTCCCAGGATTCTTTGGGGAAATCTATGGCCTGGTTACAGAACTGTTGTTAAGAAAGAACTGATTTGGAGAAGATGTGCACTCTTACTGTGGCCATTTGGAAGGAATCCGTATATTGCAATGGCTGTTCGTTGCCAGGATTTGAGAGGCTTGGCAAAGCTGAATGGTTGAATTGGTCCTGGTAATTCTATATACACAATCATAATCCCCTAACAGCGTGCTGGATTTTTTTACTATGGAAAGGAGAGTTTAAATCCATTGCATGGTGGAAAGCATCAGGTAGTGGGTGATGTGAAAGACCTTGACTCTGAGCCAGTGCCACTCAGAGATGAGAGCACTGCTCTCCGCAGACCAGTGATCGGAGTCGGTTTCGTGTATACAGTGCTCAGCCAGGATGCTTACTAGGCAAGGGACTATGGTGCAGCTTCATCGAGCCCACGGGGTTGTGGTTGTATTTTAAAAATGGATCTAGAATTGGCAAGTTAGTTCAGATCCAGAATATGTGAAATCCACGGCTCTCCTTCCCCCCTGGGAAGGCTTGCCAATCTCCAGGTGATGGCTGGAGGTCTCATGGGATTACAATTGATCTCCAGGCAATAGAGATCAGTTCACCTGGAGAAAATGGCTACTATGACTCTATACATTATACCCCATTGAAGTCCCTCCCCTCCTCAAACCCCACCTTCCTCTGGCTCCACCCCCAAAATCTCCAGGTATTTCCCCTCAGAGCTGGCAACAGGGCTATTTTTGGGCAGGAACGCACAGGAACGGAGTTCTGGCTGGCTCCCAAGTTGGCCACGCCCAGCAGGAACTCATTAGCATAACAGGCCACACCCAACAGCAGGAACTCAGCATAATAGGCCACACCCAACAGCAGGAATTCATTAGGATTGGCTACAATTAGGGGTGTGTGGCCTAACATGCAAAGGAGTTCCTGCTACAAAAAAAGCCCTGGGTTTTGACAACAAACAAGGTAAACAGAATAAGAAGGGACAGGTGGGTGTGGCTGGATGACCACACTTCTGGTAACGTGGGGGTGCGGCCTAATGTGCTAATGAGCTGTGCTGTCAGGGGTGTGGCCCAATATGCTAATGCATTTTGGCTGTTGGGTGTGGCCTATTATGCTAATGAGTCCCTGCTGGGCTTTTTCTACAGAAAGAGCCCTGGGCAACCCTAACACTGGAGAACAGTCCCCAGCGCTGCCCCCACCCCCACCGTAACTGTCTAACTAACACTCTATATGCAGAGGAACCTGCTTGGTGTAGTGGTGAGGAGCGCGGACTCTAATCTGGGCGAACTGGGTTTGATTCCCCACTCCTCCACATGTAGCCAGCTGGGTGACCTTGGGTTGCCAACTCTGGGTTAGAAATTTCCTGGTGATTTGAGGATAGAGCCTGGGGGCAGAAGGGTTTGGGGTGGGTAGAGACACCTCATCAGGGTATAATGCCAGAGGAGGGTGGGGTTTGGAGAGGGGAGGGACATATGTGGGATATAATGCTATAGAGTCCACCTTCCAAAGCGGCAATGTTCTCCAGGTGAACTGATCTCCAGCCACTTCCTGGAGGTTGGTAACTGAACCAGCATTAGGATAAGGTTGCCAGGTCCGAGTTGGAAAATACCTGGAGACTTTGGGGGTCCAGGAGAGGGTGGGGTTTGGGGAGGGGAGGGGCCTCCGCATGGGACAGTGCCCTTCAAAACAGCCATTTTCTCCAGGGGAGCTGATCTCTGTCAGCTGGAGATCACTTGTAAAAGCGGGAGATCTCCAGGCCCCAACTGGAGGCTGGCAACCCTATGTTAGGCCCACCTGGCTTCCTAGAATCCTCGGAGACGTTTGGGGTCCAGGCAGGGACCAATCTGGGAAAACGGGGACAGACGGGACCTAGATTTTGAGTGCAAGCCGGAACAGAGGGGAGGGAGCTGAGGGGAGGGGAGGGGAAGGGCGATGGGGCATAAGAGGCCTCTTGTGTGTGCCTTCAGTTCAGGGCATCCGTCCGACCCCTTCGCTTCCCTTGGAAACCAGGCCTGAAAGAGCCTTTCTCTGCAGGGATTGCTGTGTTTGGAACTCATTCTGGCCAGGGAGACCGCTTTGAAGGTGGGGTGTAATTACAGGGGAGGCTTGGAGGGGGTGGAAGAGGACACCGTCCCCTCAGTATCAGAAGGAGAGGCCAGGCGAGTGTGCGTGTTTCATGTGAATGAAGGCCAGACGTTGGTTCCAAAGCCTGGTTTTGGACCCCACCCCCCCAAGAAGTGAAGCAACTGAAGAACTGCACATCAGAGCACAGACAGAAGGGTTTTCCTTCACAATACGAGTTGTTGTGGTGGATTAGGCCAAGGATCCGTCTTGTGCAGCATCACTTCCCACGGAGGCCAGCTGAAAGACATCAAAGCAGAGCACAGATGCTCAAACTTCCCCTGTTGTGACTCCTGTGGTATTCAGAGGTACACTGCTACCAGACATGGAGGCTCCATTTGGCTGTCATGGTTAATAACTGTTAACAGATCATCTGTTCTCCATTAATTTGCCTAATCCCTGTAAAAACACGTCTGTTTTGAGGAAACAAATTGCATAGCATCGTGAAATCATGACAGAAATCACATATTGTGGATTTCCATTTGTCTGTGCAGCGCTCTCTCTCTCTCTCTCTCTCTCTCTCTCTCTCTCTGTGTGTGTCTATCTATCTAATCCCATCCTTCCTCCAAAATATAGTTCTCTTTTCTTCATTCCGTCCTCCTGACAACAGGTAAGACAGGCTGAAAGTGTGTGATTGGCTCAAAGTCAACCAGTGAGCTTCATGGCTGCATGAGGAGCTAAACTTGGGTTTTCCACAGCCTAATCTAACACTACAACCACAACACAAACCAGGCTGGTTTTCCGTCTACTGTTGCCACTATGTCTTCAATAGCTGCAGGACAGGAAGAAATTCAACAGGTGCCATATTCCCACACTGGAGATTCCCAGATGAGGGAAGCTGTACCGGTAAAATTCTTGCCCGCTGGGCAGTTGCTTCTGTTGGGGGAAAATTGCAGCTTTGGAAGGTGGACTCTGGGCATTATAGCTCACTGGAGTCCCTCCCCTCCCCAAACCCAACCCTCTCCAGCCTCCCCCAATCTCCAGGTATTTCCCAACTCGTAGCTGTCAGCAGGGGTCATTTCGTAGAAAAAGAGGTGCAGGAGCTCTTTAACATAACTCATTAACATATGTCACACCCCATTACATCACTGGAAGTGTGTCAGAAGGCAACACCCACCGCTCAGGCTCCACTGGACTGTTTTGGATTGCTAGCTATTCGGGGGGGGGGGAATTTTTTGAATGTGCAGATCTGTCCTCGCAGAGGAGGGAGAGCTCATACCTGAATAAAACTTGGTCTTAAAGGTGCCACTGGACTGTTTTGGGCCGGGGGGAGCTCTGCAGCTTACCTGGCTGCTTCTTGCTCTGACTGAGGGCTGCTGGGAACAGGGGGTGGGGCTTGTTGCATGTGCCCGCCCCCTGGGCTCTTTACTGCTGGAGCTCCGCTCCTGTGCGCTCCTGCAGGAAATGACCCCTGGCTGTCAGTCCTAGAGCCAGCATGATGCCGTGGTGAAGAGCTGTGGACTCTAATCTGGAGAATGGGGGTTGATCCCCCACCCCTCCTCCACATGAAGCCTTTGGCCGGTCACTGTTATCTCAGAGCTCCCTCAGCCCCACCTGCCTCACAAGGTGCCTGTTGCGGGGAGGGGAAGGGAAAGGCGGCTGCAAGCCGCTTTGAGGCTCCTTAAGTTTGGTTCAAACCCAGCTTAATGTAGAAATCAGCCCCACTGAACACAGTGAATCTTACTGCTGAGTAAACCTTTTTCAGGCTCGACATTTTCCATTGTCACAGAAAGGCAAAGCTTTGCCAGGGGTGGCCTTTTCCCATCCCTGAGCTTCTGTGGTGGAAAAATGAAATAAAATAATAAAAGCCACGGGTGAAATTGTCAGTGCTAAACAAGGCTGAAGGGTCACAGGAGCCCTCTTGAAATCGGGCATTTCTGCACTTTGGAGTAGGTTTTGATTTGTAAACTTAGGGCTGATCATTCACTCATAGAATCACAGAGTGGGAAGGGGTCCTAAAGGCCATCTAGTCCAGCCCCCTGCTCAATGCAGGATCAGCCTAGGGCAGTGATGGCGAACCTTTTAGAGACCGAGTGCCCAAGCTGCGACCCAAAACCCACTTATTTATCGCAAAGTGCCAACCCGGCAATTTAACCTGAATACTGAGGTTTTACTTTAGAAAAAACAACTCATACATTAACTTAAGATGATCCCAACAAAGTAAGGAAAGCAATCCCAAATGCTTTCATTTACTTAAAATTATTTGGCAGAGAATTCGACACTTTAATGATGGTCTGGGCCTGGCTGGGGCGATGGCATGCGTGCCCACAGAGAGGGCTCTGAGTGCCACCTCTGGCACCCGTGCCATAGGCTCGCCACCACTGGCCTAGGGCATCCCTGACAAGTGTTTGTCCAGACTGCCAGTGAGGGGGAGCTCACCACCTCCCTAGGCGGCTGAGTCCACTGTTGAACAACTCTTTCTGCAAAAAAGTTTATCCTAATATCCAGCCGGTGCCTTCCCACCCTTAATTTAAACCCATTATTGGGAGTCATATCCTCTGCTGCCAACAGGAACAGCTCCCTGCCCCCCTCTAAGGGACAGCCCTTCCGATATTTAAAGAGAGCCAGCATGTCCCCCCTCAGCCTCCTCTTCTCCGGACTGAACATTCCCAAGTCCCTCAGCAGATTCCAAAGCGGAGGCAGTGCCCCCCACCCCACTCCAGGTAGGAAACCGGACCCCCCCATTCCCTCATGCTTTCTCTCCCTGCCCCTCCCCCAGCTTTGGTCCTAACCTGTAGCCAGTGACCCCCTGGCATGGAAAGGGTCTGGATCCAGTTCTCCATCCTGGCTGCCTTCACCACAGAGCGTGAGGGCTTTGGGTGGGGACTTCGTCTTTTTGCAAAAGAATTTTAACGCACAGTAAACACAGCTTGGAAGGGGGCGAAGCTGGATTGTTCTGGAAGCCACTGAGAGGCCATCCAAACCGCAGCCCGGGCCCAGAGGCCTTCGTGCCTTTCAATGCATTGCAGAATAGCCCCCCCCCCGGATCTTTTTTTTGTCTATCTATAGCTCCTTTCTACACACACACACCTCGGTCAGTTCTAGCCCCAAACTGCTCCATGACTAGTGGACTGTACTCGGATTGATGAGTCAGAAGTGGGACAGGGCTGTTTTGGTAGCGCAGGAAGCCAAGCCTGTGTGGTACTACTCTGTGTAATCACCAGTCACTTTTGTGGAACAGTGCCCATGTGAGCTTAAGAAGAACCCTGCTGGATCATATCAAAAATCCATCTAGTCCAGCATCCTGTTTCTAACAATAGCCAGCCAGCCGGTTCTGGGAAGCTTCCTAGCTGGGCCTAACGACAGACTTCCCCTACTGTTTATCCATCGGCTTGCCAACCTCCGGGTAGCACCTGGATATCTCCCACTTTTGCGGGCAGAACTGTGGCCAGCGACAGCACCTCTCCCTCCCTGCTGAAAGATGTAAAGGGCCCTCCAGCTGAAGGGCACTTTAAATTTCTACAGGAGGGGAGAGAGAGGGTTGGGGGTGGGGTTTGGGGCATTTCTGCCCACCCTGGAACACCTCCAAATCCCCCCACCAGAGCAACAAGGGGACCTGGCAACCAATGCTCCCTGTAAGCTGTGGAGTCATGTGAGCAAAAATGCTACTTTGTGAGCTACTGTCATTAAAGTCATGAGCGAATGATTTGGCTACAGCATAAATTGGTTTACTCTGGAGCCACCCTTCCTGAGCTAAGACAAAAAATGTGTGAGCTGGAGGCTAAAAAACTATGGGCTAGCTCACACTAACTCAGCTTAGAGGGAACACTGCTGGCAAGCCTATGCTGCCCAGCACCTGGTCACCACAGGGACAGATTACTGCCTTGCACACCCCTGGAGGAATAGCCATTTGCCACATGCCTGCCTTCCCTCTGGCTCCCCTCTTTAGATAGCGCGTTGAAGACAGTGGAGGTCTATGTGGTACAGAGAGCCACTGCCAACATCAAAAGTTACAAAGTATTTATTAAGAAAATGTTTACAAGCATACTTTTAGCACAGCACCAGATTGAGCAAGGAAATCAAAAGAAATGGGGAAAACTGCACATCCTCTGTCCCTCTCTCTATACATGCCCTATTGGATGTTAAAATAGGTCAGGAACCTTTTGCTTTAAGAAGATACAGCTCTCTACCCAGTTGCCCTTACCTTGAAGCTTGCTCCAGCTTTTCCGGCGAGCACATGGTCAAGGGCGGCCTTGCCTGTTGAGAGGTCTGTGGGTGCTTCTGGGTGCAGCACCCAAGGAAAAGAAAACCTACTTCCTCAAGGAGGTTTGTTATAATATCTGTTACAAGGGTTGCCAGGTCTTACCTGGCTGCTCGTGGGGTGGGGGGGTCCAGTCTTGGTCCAGGAGTCAGGTGGGACACTCTAGCATTTGTGCAAAAAACTCTAAGGTCACCATAGAGTTTTGCCCAAATTCTAGAGCATCCCATCACGTGACGTGCCTGGCACAATGATGTCAGTTCCGGTTGACATCATGTGTCAGGCACGTCAGGCAGGACAAGGCTCTTGGGGGGGGGGCTCCCCCAGCCAGCCCCTGAAATTGGGGGAAACCCTTCCCCCCATCGGGGGGGATGGGAACCCTATCTGTTACTTCACCCACTGACCACGTCACGCAAGGTCAAAGAAGAATTTCCTGATGGTCTCCAGGAGTCTTCTTCCTGCTATTCCTCTAGCATTTGATTCCTCAAAAAAATCCCTGTTCCCTGCTAGAAGGGGGGAGAAGGGGGAGGAAACTTGGCCATCCCATTGTCTCTAACTGCTAGAGCTGTGGCTTAGAGGTTAAGACGCTGAACTGCAGGCTGTGGAAGGTCAGTAGTTCAGCAGTTCGAGACCCTGGTGCCGCATGACAGAGTGAGCTCCCATCTCTAGTTCCAGCTCCTGCCAACCTAGCAGTTCGAAAGCAAGAAATTGCAAGTAGATAAATAGGTACTGCTTCGGTGGGAAGGTAACAGCGTTCCGTGCGCCGTGTCGTTTAGTCATGCCGGCCACACGACCACGGAAATGGCTTCGGACAGCGCTGGCTCTTCAGCGTGGAAACAGAGATGAGCACCGCATCCCTAGAGTCGGATTTGATTAGCTTTTGAGCAAGGGAAACCTTTACCTGTACTATAGGTAAACTGGAAATTAACTGGACTGCCTTCCTGGGGGGGGGGCCTTTTAAAATTCAGAGGGAAGGTTTTGCTCCTTTCAAACCTCCCAGAGTAATCATAAAACCCAGCATTCAGGCAGGAAAGCAGAAAGAGATAAACGTTCAACTAAAAGCCTGGGCAAAGAGGAGGAGGAGGAGGAGATTGGATTTATACCCCGCCCCTCACTTGGCGTCTCAGAGCGGCTTACAAACTCCTTTCCCTTCCCCTCCCCACAACAGACACCCTGTGAGGTGAGTGGGGCTGAGAGAACTCTGACACAAACTGCTCTTTTTCAAGGACAGCTGTGCCAGAGCTTGTGACTGACCCAAGGTCACATCAGCAGGTGCAAGTGGAGGAGTGGGGAATCAAACCCGGTTCTCTCAGATTAGAGTCCGCACACTTAACCACTACACCAAACTGGCTGGCACAAAAGCAAGAGGGGTCGTTTAAGTGCCACCTAACAGTGTGCCACCACTACATCTCCTGGCAGTGAGTCCCATAACTTCTTTTTAAAGTGCTTTCTTTTGCCTCCTCCCAATCAATTTTGTTGGGTTACTTCTAGTACTGTGAGAGACTAAGGAAAAACGCTTAACTCTCCTCACTGAATAATAATGGTGTAATTCATTTTATTGAACTTTCAGATCAGCTTGGATTGCGCCAGAGAACTCTCCCTGAAGATACATGGTTCTGTAGGTCTGACCTATACGGACAGCTCTGGATCCACGTGCTGAACTGCACAGAGAGGCAAGTGCGTGCTTCGGGTTCCAGGCAGGGCTCACCCCGCCAGGGAAACATGTGGTGGGCACATTAGGCCAGGCAGGAGAGGGTGACTCAGATTTTCCAGGGCTTCTTTCTTCTGCTGCTGCTAGCACCAGCAGTTGGTCTGTGAGATGAGAAATAATAACCAAGAGAAAAGAGATCTGTGCGGCAAGGCTGTTAGAAGAGGTAGCCTGTAAAGATCAGATGACTTTGAAAATGCTCTCTCTTTCATCTGACTAAAACAAAATCATGGCATGCTGCTAACCAAGAATGGAACCTCCATGTTCAGAGGCAGTATATCCAGATTGGCAGATCCCTAAGGGAAATGCCAGGGGTGGGCTTTCTTCATCATGTCCCCCAGCGTGATTTTCGCACCTGCTGCCACTCCTTGGTACCTGTTCCTGCCTGCCTCTTGCCACGCACGCCTTGTGTGGCTTCCCGAATTCTCACAAGAGAGTTCCAGAAGTCCTGCTGAGCGTGCACAGTTTGCTTCTCTGTCTTTAAAGATCTTTGATGCCAGGTCCTCATGTATGTTTAATTCATGCACGATCTTCCTGGACAGTGGGGTTGTCAGTTCTGGGTTGGGAAATACCTGGAGATTTTGGGGGTGGAGCCTGAGAAGGGTGGGGTTTGGGAGGGGAGGGACTTCAGTGCCATAGAACCCACCTTCCAAAGTGGCCATTTTCTCCAGGGGAAAAGATCTCTGTCGCCTGGAGATCAGTTGTCACAGTGGGAGATTTTCAGCCCCCACCTGGAAAAGGGTTGCCAGACCACCCTGGTTGAAGTAGGGGTCCCCTCCTGCCAGGCCCCACCCCCCCGCCATTGATCAGCTGGCTGGCAAGGGGGGGAAATCTACCCCCCCAAAGAGGGAGATCCATCTGATGTGCAGCAACATGTATGCATCACTGCCCACATGGCCTGGAAGTGACATTATCATGTCTGGGTTGTTGGGGCGATACTCTGGTATTTGGGCAAAAAACTCTATGGTAGAAGCCAAATTTGCCATAGAGCTTTTGTCCAAATACCAGAGCATCTCCCCGACGTCCCGGAAGTGATGACGTCGCTTCCGGGTTACGTGGGCAGTGACGTAGACAGGTCCCTGCACGATGGATGGGCCACCCTGCTGCTCCCAGTATCCCCCCCCCCCCGCATCCCCTGCCGGTTGCCAGAAGGGACCTGGCAACCCTAACCTGGAAGATGGCAACCCTACCGGACAGGCTGGTCTGGCCTTGCCATCACATTGTGTGAAGCAAGACAAACCCTTCCGTCCCACCTGTGACTGCAGGGGTAACTGCGATCTTCCAGGGCTCTTTTTGTTAGAAAAGCC
>NW_015163639.1:297725-311857 GCF_001447785.1 Gekko japonicus | reverse complement strand
GCAGAAACTCATTAGCCTATTAGGCCACACCCCTGACAGCACAGCTCATTAGCACATTAGGCCGCACCCCCATGTTACCAGAAGTGTGGTCATCCAGCCACACCCACCTTTTGGTTCTTATTCTGTTTACCTTGTTTGTTGTCAAAACCCAGGGCTTTTTTTGTAGCAGGAACTCCTTTGCATGTTAGGCCACACACCCCTAATGTAGCCAATCCTAATGAGTTTCTGCTGTTAGGTGTGGCCTGTTATGCTAATGAGTTCCTGCTGGGCGTGGCCAACTCGGGAGCCAGCCGGAACTCCGTTCCTGTGCGTTCCTGCCCAAAAATAGCCCTGGATCTAGCAATCTTTGAGGAAAGATTATCTGTCATTACCCTTTTTCTGATGGAATTGTCTCGGATAAGCTTCTGGAGCATGGTGTCAGGCCCCATTGGCATACGCTGGCTGTTGTGGAACAATTTTCTTGTCCTTGAGGACATAAGAGCCAAATCGGCCCCGACTGGGACATCTGGTGTCCTTCGCAGAAGGGCTGTGAGGCTGAGGGGTTGCAGGTTGGGGGAG
The DNA here is from genome assembly GCF_001447785.1 of Gekko japonicus. Lineage (NCBI taxonomy): Eukaryota > Metazoa > Chordata > Lepidosauria > Squamata > Gekkonidae > Gekko > Gekko japonicus. The sequence goes on along the minus strand of NW_015163639.1, from coordinate 311,299 downwards.
AGGTTCTAAATTTAGATTGGGATGTGGAGGGGGCGCAAAGCAGGGAGGGGGGAGAGGACGAGGGAGCTGTGATTGCGTCCCAAAGCTGAGTCTGCGTGGCTGTGAAGGATATCATTAGCGCGGGCTGTTTACGAGAGCCCTTTCGTTAAGAGGACTTTGTTTTCCGAGCCAAAGAACTGCTTACAGGAGACTTAAGACCGTGCTTGTTTAATTTGGATCTGGGATTCCCCTTTCCCCCCCCCTCAAAGGTCAAGCTTGTTTGTACAAACATCAGATGATTTTTTGGAGCACAAAGTGGAGACAGGGAAGCTCAGGGGGGGGGGATGGAGACCCCCTAAATCAAGATGGGGCACAGATGGTTGCGTGCGGGAAGTTTGCATTTTGTGGCGGCTATGTCTGACAAAGAGGTTGTTCAGATATTAGGGACGGACGTGGGCTTCCCCCCTCCATTTCAGAATCAGCATAAATTTCTGGATGTTACCCAGTCTGTACATACTTTTCTCCCCATCGCCTTTTTAAGACTGGCCTCTCAAGGGGTCCCTCCCCATACCTCAAGGCCTAAATGGTATCACGGTGGAAAACCAATACATCTGATTTAAAAGCCCTTTCCACAGGGTGGTAGCCAGGATTTTGTGTCTTGTGGGGCAGATTTTATTTCTGGCGGGGCTGAAGCTCTCACAGTGCGGGGGGGGGAAAGCTTTTAGTCAATAGAAAGCTTTTACCAGGATAGATCTCTAAAAGGCAAGCTGTCAGCCACTTTAGATGACAGTTCTCAGCTGCCGCAAGTTAATCACTTCTGCCAGCCTAAGCAACAATTCTGATAGCGATCCGGCAGGTGGGGGTGATGACTTCTATAGTCAAGAAAGCTAACACTTAGGCAGAAAAACTCTCTTAAAGGAAACCAGTTTCTTGACACAGCGTTAGAAGGGATCCTAGAGGTCACCTACTCCAACCCCCGTGCTCAGTGCAAGAACTAGTCAACTACAGCACCCCACTCTGCTTAAAGGAGTGCATGCCTTTAAAAAAAATCTTTAAATGATTGAAAAAAGCATTTAGAGGAGAAAGTCTTGTGGGGCTGTGCCTTTAAGAAAGGGGCGGAACTCCCAAAAGCCCCACTGTAGCTTCGGGCCTGCCTTTGCAGGTGTTTCATTTGGGAGATAGATGTCACTCTCCCCCTGCCCTGTCTTTCAGTCCAAATGTAGTTATTCCGGGCAACTTGCTGGTTCTATGCTCTGAGGCCAAACTAGATGCAGTGGGACCCTCGTTCATTGGTCCAACCCATTCACATATCAACCAGAGGGCAGAGATGGAAGGATATGCACATGTTTGTGTTGGGACCCATTCCCAGCTCCCATTGACAGATATGGTGTTGGAGTTCCATGCTTGGAACTTAATTCCAAGATGATCAATAGACTGCCTTCTTAGGGTTGCCAGCTCCAGGTTATGGAATTCCTGGATATTTGGAGGTGGAGCCTGGCAGGGGATTTGGAGAGGGGGGGATGTCAGTTGCGTATAATGTCATAGAATCCACCCTCCAAAGCAGTCATTTTTCTCCAGGGAAGCTGATCTCTTTTGCCTGGAGATCGGTTGTAATTCCAGGGGATTTCCAGGTTCTGCCTGGAGTTTGGCAACCCTACCCCCTCCCCTCAGCATGGGCATGATGCGCCTGAGAATTATGTTCTGAGCAGAAGAATTCCAAAAGCATCACTCTTAAGAAGACCCTGGGATGAACCTGGGAACGGTGAATTACGTTGAGCCAAACTACAGCTTTATTTTTTTAATGGAGTGATTTCCTTACTGCCTTCTTCCTGAACTGAGGGACAAGCCCCTCCTCTCTCCACACCATGATCCAAAGCCAAATCAGGCTGCTGTGATAGTTTGAAAATCAGTTCCTTGCAGCTGCTGTGCTGTGGGGAGAGCCAGTCAGAACTGGAGAACCTGGTCTTGACTTGTTAAAAAATGTAAGATGTAGTTTGGCCCATAAGCCCTGACATTAACAGTTAAAGAAGCACAGGGAATCAGACCCCTGCATTTTTCCCACTGCTGCCCCTTCCGGTCAAGAGATGAGTCATACTTGGGACAGGGTCTTTTAAGTTGTGGCCTCTGAGACCTGACTTTGTGGGACTTGTAAACAGTGCTCATTTCCCCCATGTTTCGAAAGTGTAACTGACGCAGGACTCCGAAGTACTTCCCTTAATTCGGCAGGGGATGTATAGTTCTTCGCGGGACCATTCCTGCGGGGAAAACCCAGGCGCTGCACTATTTCATCGCCCAGATGTGACGTAGGCACGTAGCCGGGTGACACTCTAGCAATGGGGCTGGAAACTCGATGGTACCATTGAGTTTCCAGTCCCATTACCAGAGCGTTGCCCAGCTACGTGCCTACGTCACGTCTGGGCGATGGAATAGTGCAGCACCTGTGTTCCAAGCAAGAATCTTCCGGCGGGGAAGCATGTGTCCCTCGCTGGATCATAGGTAGGTACTTGGGAACCCTAAACTGACGAGGTTATTGCTGTATTTTTTTAAACAATACAATACAATACAATACAATACAACTCCCGTGCACTCAATGAAATTACTTAAGATGCTGAAGCTGCAAACCGGAAGGTCTGTAGCTCGGCAGTTCGAGACCCGAGTGCCGCATGATGGAGTGAGCTCCCGTCTCTGGCCCCATCTCCTGCCAACCTAGCAGTTCGAAAGCAAGAAATTGCAAATAGATAAATAGGTACCGCTTCGGTGGGAAGGTAACAGTGTTCTGTGCACAGGCTTACCAAGTACTTACCTTGATTCGGCGGGGGACACATACTTCTTCCCAGGGCCATTCCTGCGCGGACAACAGACACGCCGCACCATGCCGTCGCCAGGAAGTGACGTGGGTGATGCTCTGGCAATGGGGCTGGAAACTCAATGCTACCATTGAGTTTTCAGCCCCATTGTCAGAGCATCGCCCAGCATCACTTCCTGGCGACGGCATGTTGCGTTACAGGGAGGAATGTTCCGGCCGGGGATCATGTGTCCCCCGCCGAATCACGGAAAGTACTTGGTAACCCTATCCGTGCACTTCAGCATTTAGTCATGCTGGCCACATGACTACAAAGAAGTCTTCGGACAGATGAGCACCACATCCCTAGAGTTGGATTCGACTCGCTTTCGAGGAAGGGAAACCTTTACCTTTAAGCTTAGAACAGATAAAAGGAAGTCCTTCTCAACCCAAAGAGTCATTAACGTGGAATTTACTGCCGCAGGAAGTGGTGGTGTCTACAAGCACAGAGAACTTCAAGAGGGGAATGGATAAACATATGCAGCAGAGGTCCATGAGTGGCTATTAGCCACAAGGTATAGAGGGAACATTCTGTCAAGGGCAGTGATGCTCTGTCTGCTTAGTGCCTGGGGGGCCACAGTGGGAGGGCTTTTGGACTTCTGGCCCTGCTGGTGGACCTCCCGATGGGACCTGGGTTTTGGCTGCTGTGTGACACAGAGTGTTGGATTGGATGGGCCACTGGCCTGGTCCAACATGGCTTCTCTTATGTTCTTATGTACCCTGAAAAGGGGCTTCTAGCATGTGACATAGGCTGGCTGAGGGAGGAGCAGAGGGCTTGGGGATCCGTGAGAAAAAAATGACTCAGAATGGGGAGTCCCACAGGTTGCTACAAGTCTGAGAATCCCTCTCTCAATATCTTAAAAAAGATATTATAGCTTTGGAAAAAGTGCAGAAAAGGGCAACTCGAATGATAAAAGGGTTGGAACACTTTCCCTATGAGGAAAGGTTAAAGCGCTTAGGGCTCTTTAGCTTGGAGAAAAGACGACTGAGGGGTGACATGATCGAGGTTTATAAGATTATGCATGGGAAAGAGCAGGTAAAGAAAGAGGTACTTTTCTCCCTTTCTCACAATACAAGAACTCGTGGGCACTCCATGAAACTGCAGAGCGGTCAGGTTAGAACGGATAAAAGGAAGTACTTCTTCACCCAAAGAGTGATTAACACATGGAATTCACTGCCACAGGAAGTGGTGGGTGCTACAAGCATGGACAGCTTCAAAAGGGAATTAGATAAGCATATGGAGCAGAGGTCCATCAGTGGCTATTAGCCACAAGGTATAGCTAGGGGCTCTGGGGCAAGTGATGCTCTGTCTTCTTGGTGCTTGGGGGGGGTCAACAGTGGGAGGGCTTCTAATGTCCTGGCCCCACTGGTGGACCTCCTGATGGCACTGTGGGTTTTGGCCACTGTGTGACACAGAGTGTTGGATTGGATGGGCCACTGCCCTGGTCCAACATGGCTTCTCTTATGTTCTTATGTACCCTGAAAAGGGGCTTCTAGCATGTGACATAGGCTGGCTGAGGGAGGAGCAGAGGGCTTGGGGATCCGTGAGAAAAAAATGACTCAGAATGGGGAGTCCCACAGGTTGCTACAAGTCTGAGAATCCCTCTCTCAATATCTTAAAAAAGATATTATAGCTTTGGAAAAAGTGCAGAAAAGGGCAACTCGAATGATAAAAGGGTTGGAACACTTTCCCTATGAGGAAAGGTTAAAGCGCTTAGGGCTCTTTAGCTTGGAGAAAAGACGACTGAGGGGTGACATGATCGAGGTTTATAAGATTCTGCATGGGAAAGAGCAGGTAAAGAAAGAGGTACTTTTCTCCCTTTCTCACAATACAAGAACTCGTGGGCACTCAATGAAACTGCAGAGCGGTCGGGTTAGAACGGATAAAAGGAAGTCCTTCTTCACCCAAAGAGTGATTAACACTTGGAATTCACTGCCACAGGAAGTGGTGGTGGCTACAAGCATGGACGGCTTCAAAAGGGAATTAGATAAGCATATGGAGCAGAGGTCCATCAGTGGCTATTAGCCACAAGGTATAGATAGGGACTCTGGGGCAAGTGATGCTCTGTCTTCTTGGTACTTGGGGGGGGGGGTCAACAGTGGGAGGGCTTCTAATGTCCTGGCCCCACTGGTGGACCTCCTGAGGGCACCTGGTATTTCTGGCCACTGTGTGACACAGAGTGTGGGACTGGATGGGCCTTTGGCCTGATCCAACATTATGTTCTTATGTTGTTGTTTTTTTAATGTTACAAAGCACTAGCTGGGATTTGGATCACAGCTGCAGGTTAAGAGAAAGGGTTAATCCTATTCCCTCACCCTGGTTTCCTACTAATAGTTACCCCCTCCCCTTCAGGATATGCTGGAGGGGGGGGGAAGAACACATTCCAGGAAACTCAGCCTTGTCCTGATTCTTCAGAATTCTGGGGTATGAAGCAAAACGTATCAGGCCACCTTCTACAGAAAAGCCACCTTCCAGTGGCCAAGTTTGCAGGCTCATTTGATTAAGATATGCAAACATACCCAAAGAAACTCATGACACATGAGTTCCAGATGTGACCCCTCCACACACCCCACTGTGCCTGGTTCTCATTGCCTGCCTGGAAATTGTACCATCACATTGGGAAGTCCCTGTCATCCCAGAATTGTTTGTGTGATGAGCTGCCTTTGGGTTGTGCTGCGTGTGAATTCTGCCTGGAGCTCATCCAGAAAGGAAACCCATGGCTAGGAGGATGTACATGACCCCCTCCCTCTACCCTTGAGCTTCTGTCTTTCATCTCTTGCAGAGATAACTGCTAGGGCTGCCAGCCTCCCGCTATTACAACTGAGCTCCAGGAAACAGAGATCAGTTTACCTGGAGAAAATGGCCACTCTGGAAGGTAGACTCTATGGCGTTGAAGTCCCTCCCCTCCCCAAACCCCACCCTCCTCAAGCTCCACCCCAAAATCTCCAGGTATTTCCCAACCTGGAGTTGGCAACTCTAATAACTGCAGCTCAGGGGAGTGGAGGATTTATATTGGGAAAACAGATGGAGAATGAAAGGTTAAGCACCCTTTCTTCCCAGTTGCCAGGTTCCTGGTCTTTAAACCAAGTATGCGGAGCCAGTAATTTATTTAAAAAATGGGGGGAGAGGGAAGGGAGGGGGGAATCTGCAACCATCCCCAAAAGCCAGAGGAAATGTTGAGGCATATATCTATATCTGTCTGTCTGTCTGTCTGTCTGTCTATCTATCTCGTTTAGGAGATTTTTTCAGGGAGTAGCCATGATGGTCTGCCATAAAGCAGCTAGATTCGAGTCCTTAGAGATGAACCAGATTTTTGGGCTGTCAGCTTTCCCTTTGACTTTCGAAAGCTTATACCTCCAAAATCTTGTTGCCCTCTAAGGTGCTACTGGATTCAAATCTAGCTCTCTCAGGGAAGTTTTATGAGTTACGATTGTTTTGCTGGAGCTGCTGTGTAGAGCTTTAGTTTGCTAGGGTTGTGGTGACACGCACCAGATGAAGCGGAGGGGAAGCAAGGCTATTTCCTCTGGAGGAATTTGACCCACAGTTGCGAGATCACACAGTCCTTGGGAGCTGTAGGCACAGTCCGCCACTGCGTGATCAGACGCAACTGCGGGTGAGTCAGGGGTTTGGGGGGTTTTTTTTGCTGTTTGTTTCCGATGCGCTTAAATAAGGAATCGATGAATCGCATCTCCACACTGAGGGCTCCCTATAGAGTTTGCGATGATGCGCGTACTGAGAAGGGGGGGAAAACAATGGAACAGAGTTGGGATGGCCTGATCAGACCATCCTGATGCCATGAGAGCATGCTGAAGCGATCAGACAGTGGAAAGTCCGTCCGTGGCCTGTCGCAACCCGTTTTCTCCCAGATTTTCCCCGGTGTCTTTTAACTCCACTTCTGCAGCAGAGCAGAACGTGTTGCCGACGGCTGCGGGGCGCTTTCCAGATGTTGTTGTCTGATCGTGCCATTTAAATCCACCCGGCATTCGCGCCTATGACAGGTCTAATTGTGCGTACGATCGCAGCCTAGGCTTATTTTGTTAGACTTGCTATATACTGCCTGAAGGATATTTATTTATTAGTTCTTGTAGATTGTCCGGGCTGTATGGCCCTGGTCTTGGCATTGTAGTACTTGATGTTTCACCAGCAGCTGTGACTGGGGTCCTCAGAGGTATAACACAGAGAGATGGAGTACTCTCTGTGTATATGTGAGAAGAAAAAGCGTAGGCGCTTTTTTTGTAGAAAAAGGCCAGCAGGAACTCATTAGCATAATAGGCCACAATAGCAGAAACCCATTAACATATTAGGCCACACCCCTGACACCATGTCCGAGGGAAGCAAGGGAGTCCTCCAGATGTTGGATGGGCTTGGGAGAATGGCACCCTGCCAGCTGGAGACACAAAATGGCCTGTGACTGTCTGCACCACTCAGAGGGCCCAAAGAAGCATGGAGTTTGCAGGTATGCAGGGCATTCTGTGACACCCTACGACTCAGCCATTTCCAAAAACCCTTATGCTTTCAATAAGAACGTGTTATCTATTTAGTGCCGTTCCGAAACCACCCCATAATTACTGTAATAATCTTGACCGTTAATATCTTTTATGGCTGTTTGTATTAATCGTAAGTCACTTGAAAACAATTCTGGGAAACGGGGGGAGCTGCAGCTCCTAAAGGACCTCGATCTTAGCTCACCACCTTAGCTCAGCAAAGGAACAGAGGGCAGCCACGGAAAAGTGCCAAGTTGCAAGAGCCTCCTGAAGGCCGCTCCCTCCCCGAACATTTCGTAGCGATAATAAAGTAGAAACGAAACAAAAACTCTCTTCTTCAACTGGCAGAGGCTCTCCAGAGTTGGAGGGGCGCCAGGGACTGAAAGGAGGCCTTCCTGCTAAAAGCTCTTCAGGCAAGCCACTACAAAGTCATGGCCCTTATCCACCCATTGCTCTGGTGCCTTTATCCTTTTCTGGTGCTAGGGACAGGCATGAACTGGCTCACAAACTGAAGTTTGTGATGAGAAGAAGGAGAAGGAAAAGAAGAAGGAGAAGACAAAGAAGAAGGTGAAGATAAAGCTAAAGCTAAAGAAGATATATAGAGAGGATGGGGCAGAGTTGTTTTCTGTTGCCCCAGAAGGTCGGACCAGAAACAATGGGCTGAAATTAAACCAAAAGAGTTTTCGGCTAAATGTTAGGAAGAACGTCTTGACAGTTAGATTGGTTCCTCAGTGGAACAGGCTTCCTCAGGAGGTGGTGGGTTCTCCTTCTTTGGATATTTTCAAACAGAGGCTAGATGGCCATCAGACAGCAATGTGGATTCTGTGAACTGAGGCAGGTCATGAGAGGGAGGGCAGGAAGGGTTGCCTCAGTGCTCAGTTCTTGTGGCCCTTTCTTACACACCCAGGGAAATGCGGATCACCACTCAGGGGTTAGAAAGATCCTGGATGTTTTTTGTCATCTTCTGGGCATGAAGCAGAGGTCACTGGGGGTGTGGGGGGGAGGCATTTGTGAATTTCCTGCATTGTGCAGGGGATTGGAGTACATTACCCTGGAGGTCCCTTCCAACTGGAGGAGGAGGAGGAGGAGATTGGATTTATACCCCACCCAGAGTCTCAGAGCAGCTTACAACTTCCTTAACATCTTCTCCCCACAACAAACACCCTGTGAGGTAGGTGGGGCTGAGAGACCTCTGAGAGAACAGCTCTTGAGAGAACAGCTCTGAGAGAATTGTGACTGACCCAAGGTCATCCAGCTGGCTTCATGTGGCGGAGTGGGGAATCAAACCCAGTTCTCCAGATTAGAGTCTGCTGCTCTTAGCCTGTACACCAAACTGGCTCAGCATTGTGGGACACTGTTCTGGCCCCTCCATTTTCTCCCTGCTGCTCACCAAAGCAAGGGCGGGCATCAGACAGCAGGGGTGGGACACAGAGTAGTTGGTAATAACGGTGAGGTGATGTCACTTGGTGGGAAGGATTCCTTTTTAGTAAAAGCCAAGGCTACTGCTCTTTCTGTCACCTTACTGTGTTGTCACATTACTTCCTGTCATGTGCTTCCAACATGGTGAAACATATGTAGCCACATGGCAGTTAAAGGTGTCCTGAAAAGTTGTTCACTAAATGAGAAGAATGGAGTTTAGCTAGGGTTACCAGATGTCTTCTTTCTAAAAGATGTGTCCTCTTTTTTTGTGTGTGTCTGTCCTACTTTGGGCTCTTTTTAAAAACTGATGAAAATGCCCTTCAGTGTCCCAGGGACCCTCTTTAGCCTGTGGTTCCTACGGACATCTACAACCCTTGATATTTCTTTACATATCGTTCAAGTATACCTGAACTCTGTATGGGTGTTTGAATCCCCACATCAGACAATACGTTCCCTGAGTTACATGGTGAGGTATGAGAGGGGAAAAAGAGAATGTTTGCCCTCCTTCCCTCACACGATGATCCTGCCCCACTTCTAAACATCCACACTGAGGAATAAGATGATAACTGGCAGGGCTTTTTTTGTAGAAAAAGCCCAGCAGGAACTCATTAGCATAATAGGCCACACCCAACTGCAGAAATCCATTAGCATATTAGGCCACACCCCTGACAGTACAGCTCATTAGCATAATAGGCCACATCACACATGTTACCAGAAGTGTGGTCATCCAACCACACCCACCTTTTGCTTCTTATTCTGTTTACTTTGTTGTCAAAACCCAGGGCTTTTTTTATGGCAGGAACTTCTTTGCATGTTAGGCCACACACCCCTAATGTAGCCAATCCTAATAAGTTCCTGCTGTTGGGTGTGGCCTATTATGCTAATGAGTTCCTGCTGGGCGTGGCCAACTCAGGAGCCAGCCAGAACTCCGTTCCTGTGCGTTCCTGCCCAAAAATAGCCCTGATTAACTGGGATGTTTGGCTTGTACCACCACTCAGCTCATATGGTCTGAGAAAATCCAGCAATCAGCCATGAAATCCGGGCCTCACACACGTTAGATTGTACATGCCCATTCCCATCGCAAACTTTATTCCTCCATGTTAAATGTTCAGAACTGGCCTGGCGCAGTTGTACAGCTTCCCCTCCCCCCCATGTTCCCTTAACCACACATAAGAGAATGATTCTGTAGCCCTTTTTAGATGATACCTTTCTGGAGCTGTGAGTGGAACCCATGCATGACACATGAGTCTCCCGATACACGCCATCGCTGTTTCTTCCTAAAAGGGCAGCATGTGGATGTTCTGCTTCAGTGCACATATGTCAGACACCACATGGGGAACAGCCACCTGATAGGGTTGCCAACCTCCAGGTGGTAGAAAGGAAACAAACAACCGTGATGTATTGTGCCAAAAAAAGGTCTTCGCAGACTTGAAGATTCTTTTTCCAGAATTCAGTTTACTTGAAGCAATTCAAACGCCATCAACACCAACGAACTATGCATATTATATCTCGTTTCGTGTATAACTTTATCAAAGTGGGTAGCATTGAAATACCTATATAATATTAATCCGTTGGGCAGCCACGCTAGTCATATCTCCTAGTTGATGACTCCCCTACCCTACCCAAACCCCGCCTTCCTCGGGCTCCACCTCCAAAATCTCCAGGTATTTCCCAACTTGGAGCTGGCAACCCTACTATGGCTGCCCTCTAGGTCCCTGGTGGGAGTCCCTTCTAGTCCCACCACCTCAAATCTATTTATATAGAAAATGTGTATGCTGCCCCTTCAGAGAAGAAGATATTGGATTTATACCCCGCCCTTCACTACCCAAAGGAATCTCAGAGCGGCTTATGATCCCTTTCCCTTCCCCTCCCCACAACAGACACCCTGTGAGGTAGGTGGGGCTGAGAGAGCTCTCTCGAGAACTGCCCTTGAGATAACAGCTCTGACAGAACTTGTAACTGACACAAGGTCACACCAGCAGCTGCACGTGGAGGAGTGGGGAATCAAACCCGGTTCTCCCAGATTAGAGTCCGCTCTTCTAACCACTACACCAAACTGAAGGTACTGGGGACTGAAGCTGGGGCCTAGTGCCAACAAGTCTGTGCCTGATTTTGGAGTTATTTATGGTCCCTTGGCTGAATGTGTGTTTGGAAAGCCTGGTTATGGATATTGTTCCAACATGGCTTTGTAACAATCCAGTCCATTAGCATCATGGTTAAGGGTGAAGACAAGTCTGTGCTTCCTGGGGGGGGGGGGAAAAAAACACCTTGAAATGTGCTTTCAGATCATTTCTACCGCACTGAAAACGTCAGATCTGTCTTCACCCTAAGGGAGTAGAGTGGCAAATTATAAAGTCCTTGTGCCAAATTTTGTGGACACAGTAGGCGGTCTTAGGGAAGCCACTATTGTGAAAATAATTTGATTAGTTAGTCGCAGGGGGAGATGGGACTTCTATAAAGGCATGGAGACCTGCCTTGTTATACCGAGCCAGATTGTTGGTCCAACTAGCACTTAAGGATAGGCCTGCTGGTTAGGGTCACCATATGCCCACTGGTGCAACTGAGGCCTGCTGGCACTCCAAAGGCTGGTGGAAAGAATTTTTTTTTAAGCTGTCAGTGATAGCATGGCCTTACCTCTGGGGGGAAAACCTGGAAGTGATGTTATGCCTCTCTAGGAATCACAGGGAACTCTAGAGAGACGTGATGACACTTCTGGGTGCCCTGGAGATTTTGTAGGGTTGCCAGGTGCAATCGTCGCGGAGGCAGGGGGATTTGGGGACAGTCCAGGAGTGAGCAGGGACATCCCCAATGCAATGACGTCAAGTGGAAGTGACATTGTCACATCAGTGGTGTCAGGGGTGACGCTCTACTTTTTGGGCAAACTCTGTGGTTAGAATTGGGCACAAACCATAGAGTTTTGCCCAAAAAGCAGAGTGTCGCCACACGACATTGCCAATGCGATGATGTCACTTCTGCCTGAAGTCACTGCATCAGGGATGTCACTGTTCAAAGGTGGGGCTTCCCTCACCGGCCAGCTGGCCAAGCAGAAGGCCCAAAAATCAGAGGAACCCCCACCTGGACCAGGGGTCTGAGGACCCTAAGATTTTGGGGGTGGAGCCTGAGGAGGGCGGGTTTGGGGAGGGGAGGGACTTCAGTGGGGTCTAATGCCATAGAGTCCACCTTCCATTTTCTCCAGGTGAACTGATCTTTGTTGCCTAGAGATCAGTTGCAATAGCGGGAGACCTCCAGCCACCACCTGCAGGTTGGCAACCCTAGCTGCCAGCCAGAGTGAACACACATGGAACTGCCTTATACAGAATCAGACTTTTGGTCCACCAAGGTCAGTATTGTCTACTCTGACTGGCAGCAGCTCTCCAGGGTCTCCGGCAGAGGTCTTTCACATCATCTCCTGCCTGGTCCTTTTAACTGGAGATACTGGGGATTGAACCTGGGACCTTCTGCATACCAAACAGATGCTCAGCCATTAAGCCACAGCCCCTCCTCTAAGCTGGTAATAGAAGTCTGGCTAGGCATAAACCAGTTTAACACAGCTGTACTGAAGCTCTGTTTCCTCTTATATTCAAGACACTGTTCAAAGTCATATTTATGTATTGTGAGTTCAAAACTTCAGTATTCAAAGCACTTCACAATGTAAGACAGAGCAGTGTTAGAAAATTCATGTTTCTGTGGAAGGGAGGGAGAATTGCCTACCAAAGTCCAGCTACTGAGTTTATGGCAGAGGCAATATTTGGACCCAGAACTTCAAGTCCTCAGCTCATTCCCATAGTCACACCTTTGTTTTCCAAAATCTTGCCTTAACTGGATAAAGATGGGCTTGGGCAGCGATCCATTGAACTTCCTTCAAAACACTGGTGTACAAAAGAGATTGCTATAAAAAGATGTTTCTGATTCTTCAGAAGTCATCTTTCAGCCGTTTGGGTATAAAATTGGAAACCCCTAACTGGTCTTTCCCACGTCTTTTTAAAATGTCTGTCCGTAAAATAAATGTTTGTCCACCTTTTCATCAACTCAGGGAAGTGGTTCACCTGCTACAACTGTGTATGTCAGGCTGGCGCTGAGAGCACAGGAGAGAGGGCCAGGGGGGGGAAAGATATCAGCCAGATCTGGACAGTGTAAAGTTATAAGAAAGCCTACTCCTGTGTAAACCTGTCTGCCAGCTAAGATCGAACGCAGAGCCCCGTGCTGTGTGGTTCCACCTTCTGAAGTAAAGTGAGTGGAAACTAGAGACAAGGCCTTTTCTGCGGTGGCCTCACAGCCGTGGAATATCCTCTCTGAAGTGCTTTGCATGGAGCCTCATCATTGAGCTTGAGATGCCGAGCAAAAACCTTTGTATTTGCTCAGCTGTTCTTTCAATTGTTTCATAATGCTGTGACTTTGTTTTAGTCCTCAGAGAATTCTGCCACATGCTGAATTGTTTCCCCATATTTTTATCTTGCTGCTTATAATGTTGTGTCCTCACGTAGAAAAAAGGGAGAGGGGAATAGCATATATTACATTTTTTAAAAAAAAATCTGGCTGTTTTTAGCTCTGTTGTTTACCATTTTATTAGTCTTTGATTACATCGTTTCTATTCCGAGAATTGCTGTCTGTGAGGTGATGCAAACGTTTTTGGAGAACGGGGCTAACAACTTCTCTAACTGGAAGAGAATGCCCCCCAGAGCACGTGCAGAGTTTATTTTGCCTGCCTGCTGAGAAACCACAGCCCCTGGGAGAGTCCCTTGGCACCAAGGCCTTCCCGGCTGTTCTGTCCCAGGTCGAAACACCACACTTAATCCCCTTTCGGGCTAGGCGTGTGGTGAGGCGACAGAATTGGCTCCTGACAGGAATG
>NW_015163639.1:293480-297711 GCF_001447785.1 Gekko japonicus | reverse complement strand
GCACGGCCCCTCTTGTCCCCCAAGGGGGGGGGGGGGGGGGGGAAGAAAGAATAATTGTATTTGAATTATTAGGAGGGAGTATCGGCCTGCGCACCTATCAATCAAAATTTGTGGTTTTTAGAAAAGTAACCGTTAAACACAAAGCGGCTTTGGGAGGGGTGGGAAATGAGAGGCCTGTCTGCTGGGGGCTCTTGTGAGGGATCATGGCCAAGCCTGGTGGGTCATAGACGGGCAGGAGAGAAGTGGAGACATCGTTCTGGGTTCTCTGAGAGCCCTATTCATATAGTACGAGGATAACAGGCATTTTATTTACTCCCAGTAAGTAACCAAGCAGCCTCTGGAGGAAATGAAGGGAAGTCCAGAAAGTTTATTGGAAAAAATTGGAGCACTTCAGGCCGGCAGCTGCAATAATAATGCATTTGTGCAGGCTTTCTCCAGGGCCTCAGATGTTTAAATCACTGAGATTCCAACTGTGCATTGACCTGAATTTTCTATGTATGTGTGAGTGTGTGGGGAGGAATTGGTTCCCCAAGGATACAGGAAGGTCAATTCAGGCTAAATCTTGGTTTCCCCTCCCTTCTTGGGACTCCTGTTCCTTTAATAGCCAGACAATAGACAGAAATTCAGTCAATAAAATCTTTCCCCCCATCATGGCACAGAGAAAACATCAGTGTCTTCTCCCCGCCAGTCCTTCTTGGGTAGCTGTTCAAGTTATATAGGTGCCCTGGGAGGACAGTAGATATGTCAAAGGAGGACTGACTTCTAGGAAAATGAACAGACTTCCTGTTCCTTCAGCAAACCAGGATCCAGACTGAGCCAGGGCAGCCACGTTTCTCGCTACAGCGGGACGCCTTCCTCCCTAGACTCCGCTATTCTCACTACTGCTTGGTGGAGCCATGGGAGCAAAAGGGGGGGGGGATTGAGTGTCGGGTGAATCCTAGAGCATCATCCAGATGAAGTGACATCACTTCCAGGCACAGTGGCGATAATCAGGGCTCCGCTCTCCTACATCTCCTGCCAGCTCACTGGGTTGGCAGCCCCTGTGAATTCACTGCCACAGGAGGTGGTGGCTGCTACAAGCATGGACGGTTTCGAGAGGGAATTAGATAAGCGTATGGAGCAGAGGTCCATCAGTGGCTGTTAGCCACAAGGTATAGATAGGGACTCTCAGTCTGGGGCAAGTGATTGTTGTGTCTTTACCATTGACTTGTAATGTAAAGCTTGAGACCTCAGACGGATTGTAATCTGGAACAACACTATTGGCTGAAGCATGTTCAGTAACCAATCAAATGTAAGAGAACTGTGCTGGACGGAACTGTGTTTATTGGTTGTTATCTCTGTAATACGATTGGACCTTAACTATGTGAGGGCGTGGCTACCTCAGCCCGGGAGAGTTTAAAAGGAGCTATGTTCCACTGTTGTTTCTGTGTGCTGTCGTGTCGTTTGATGCTGTGTGATCTTTGGAAGTTCTCGTTCTCAATAAAAGCTGGTTCACTTTGTTACTTACTTCGTTGTTGAGTTGCATACTTAACAGTGATGCTCTGTATTCTTGGTGCTGCCTGGGGGGTAACAGTGGAAGGGTTTCTAGTGTCCCGGCCCCACTGCTGGACCTCCTGATGGCACCTGGTATTTTTGGCCACTGTGTGACAGAGTGTGGAACATGATGGGCCAATGGCCTGATCCAACATTGGCTTCTCTTATGTTCTTATGTACTCGGGCCTGGTTCACACATGCAGGGAGATGAAGTGGTTGAGCTGTATCTCCTCGGCTTGTAGGAGAGGGCCATCGTTTTGGAAAGCATCCATATCTGAAGTGCTCCCTGCAAGCAGAAGATCAACACAGCAAGCAAATAAGGGGGGGGGAGGTGCAACTCTCTCTTCCTGATGTGTTAGTTTTGAATGAAGGGACATTCAACGCCCGAAATGCATCCCCTGCAGTCTTAAGTGGTTAAGTCTATATTAACACCTTCTTGTGTGAACCAGGCCTGGTTAAGATTCCAATCTTGGCCAATCTAATCTAGCCCTGCATTGCGTGGTCAACCCAGCAATGACTCGCAGGCTGGGAAAGGTCTTTGCCAGCTCTGCTTCCTGAAATCTTTGTAACTGGAGGTTGAGCCCTCTTGAGATTTAACCCTCTCGCCTGCAAAGCAAGCCGCCATGGACATTTGACAACTGAATCATGAGCATTGGGGCCGGTTCCAGGTTTTGAGGGGCCCTGGGCAGAGAGCTCCCAGGGCCCCCTTCCCTTCTTCTTCCCACCACCAGGCCCCCCACATATGCCCTCCATCTAGGGTTGCCAGTCTCCAGGTGGTGCCTGGAGATCTCTCGGAACTACAACTGATCTCCCCAGGAGCTTCTGGAGATACGAGTCATGTGACACCACTTTCAGTCATGCCACTGGAAGTGATGTCATGACATGACTAGGACGCTCTAGCAATCCCCCCCAAAATGCTATGCCTATACAGAACCTCCATATTCAGCAGCAGAGCTGCCAGTGGGAAGGGGGGAAGAACTAGAGAAGTATTTGGCCTCCAAGTCCTCCTTGTAAGCTTTCCAGAGGCATCTGGATGCTCTCTGTGAGAAGTCAGGTGTTGGACTGGACAGACATTTGGTTTCATCTGGCAGGGGTCTCCTTCTGCCATTCCTACAAGCATGTTGCCCTGTTGTTGTCTGTGTATGCTCGGATGCCTTGCAGGCCTGGCATATGGGATTCGTACAGATATTTCCGCGCAGGAGACGGTGGTGTGGGATTTATCAGGCAGGAGATCCCAAAACCACCACGGGCAACTCAATCCGCTGTTGAACGTCTGCTATCTGCTGGAAGTTCTAAGTATACGTCTGTGCTTCCTTTGGCCCGCTCTTATCTAATCCGGTTTCCCTTCTCTGCCAGCTTCCTCCTCAGCCTCTGACACTCAGCCAGGGTTTCGGAGCGCCCTGCGGCTTTCTTTTCCGCTGCTGTTACTGTTTCCTCACCGCCTAGCCACGGGGTGTGTTGTGGAATCCCTGTCAGGCCTCTATTTACATTCCTACCGTCCACATCAATGCGATAGGCTCATTGTGCTTAATAATTCCCTCAGAGGCTCTTTATCCTGTGGCGAAGTGTCGCAAGAGCAGACTTGAAAACCGACCCGTTGATCCAGTGCCCATCCAGCCACAGTGAATTAAGGACACCTGTATGTGTATGCATAAACTCGGGGGAAAGAGAGATGTATCAGCAGGCATGGATTTGGATATGTCTGAACTGAAGGAAGGACCCCAGCCTCATTTCTCTGGGGGCAGTGCGGTCTGGAAAGACAGGGTCCCTCCTTTCCTTTCCAATGTCAATATGATCTCATAAGAGGGAATGTGGTTTAGGGGTTGGACAAGGACCCCCTGGCCCATCTGGGTCCCAATCCATACTCAGTTGTGAAGCCCACTGTGTGACTTTGGGGCTAGGGTTGTGAAAAGTATGCATACGGAGAGTGATTTCAGCTAAGCATACCTTTATTTAGTCAGGAACAAAGACACCTTAACCGGCACGCAGGCCGGCTTATATTCCCTCAGAGAAACCCATCACCAAACACCCCCCCACTCCCGATAGGCTATTTACAATGCTCAAGAGACCTCTTGGCCTCTTGGCCTGGGACCTAGCCCTTTCATTGGGCCTGGCTAGGATCCTACTGGCCCATTGTCTTTTGGCATGAAGCTAGTGGTGTTTGTGCCTGGGCAAGTCCAGGCATGCCCGGCCCTGACAGGGCCTGATACACAACAATGTGCAAAGCACATTTGGGATAAAATCTCCTCAAGGACTACTTATAGAAAAAAGAGGGTGGGGGCAGCCTTTTGGAGGCATATGCATCTTGGCTCTGAGTCGCCCCTTCTAACAGCTGCCCCCCACCCTCTTTTTTCCTGTAAGTAGCCCTTGAGGAGACTTTATTCCAGTTTGTCTGAAGAAATGTGCTTTGCACACAAAAGCTTACACTTGGATTTATACCCCACCCTTCACTCAGAGCGGCTTACAAACTCCTTTCCCATCCCCTCCCCACAACAGACACCCTGTGAGGTAGGTGGGGCTAAGAGAGTTCTTTCAAGAACTGCCTTTTCAAGGACAGCTCTTGTCAGAATTATGGCTTGCCCAAGGTCTTCCAGCAGCTGCAAGTGGAGGAGTGGGGAATCAAATCCGATTCTCCCAGATTGGAGTCTGCGCACTTAACCACTATACCAAAATTTGTTGGTCTTAAAGGTGCCACTGG
>NW_015163639.1:263618-292728 GCF_001447785.1 Gekko japonicus | reverse complement strand
GCTTTGAAGGGTGGACTCTGTGGCATTGCACCATGCTGGGGCCCCTACCCTTCCCAGACCCCGCCCTCTCCCGGATCCACCCCCAAAGTCTCCAGGTATTTTCCCTAGACGGGCAAGATCATAAAATGTATAGGTCGAAAGCCATAAAAGAAAAACGTCAGTTATTTCTGAAGATGTCATAAAATAGACTATATAAAGGAAATGGGCTTTCAGTCTGAGGCCTGCAGTCCCTAGACACTGGACCTAGGGTTGCCAGCCTCCAGGTGGGGCCTGGAGACCTCCCGCTTTGACAGCTGATCTCCAGCTGACAGAGATCAGCTCCCCTGGAGAAAATGGCTGCTTTGAAGGGTGGACTCTATGGGCACTGTCCCATGCGGAGGCCCCTCCCCTCCCCAAACCCCGCCCTCTCCTGGATCCACCCCCAAAGTCTCCAGGTATCTTCCAACCCAGACCTGGCAACCCTATCTGGACCCCTTCCCAAGTTCCCTCCATATAGTTAGGCTGACTACAGGGAGGGGGGGGATTACAAAATGACTTGTGACAAAGACTCATAACTTTTTGTGGCATCTGCAGTCATACCTATATGGTAGGGTTGCCAGCCTCCAGGTGGGGCCTGGCACTCTCCTGTGATTGTAATTGATCTATAGGCAATAGAGATCAGTTCCCCTGGCGAAAATGGCTCCTTTGGATGGTGAACTCTATGGCACTGTACCCTAGGCTTGCCAAGTCCCCTGGGGGGACGGGGAAACCCCCGTCCCAGAGGCCCGTTCCCCGCCACCGGCGGAATGGGCCCCGGGGGAAACCCCACCCCGACGTGCGCGTCACCCGGAAGTGACACGACCACGCCTGGCACACTGGGGGCGGGGCCACAGTCATCCGAGGGCTCCAGATGCCGGATGGGAGTCCCCTGCTACGGAGGAATTTACACTTGGCAACCCTACTGTACCCTGCTGAAATCCCTCCCCTCCCCAAACCCTGCCCTCCCTGAGCTCTGCCCCCAAATTCTCCAGGTGTTTCCCCACACAGAGCTGACAAGCCTACTACATAGGGTTGCCAATTCTAGTTTAGAAAATTTCTGGAGATTTAGGAGTGGAGTAGGGTTGCCAGGTCCCTATCTTTTGCCGGTGGGGGTGAGAAGCTCCTCTCACGGGATCTTCTGGCATGTACTCATCGCGTGCACCCCACGAAGACGTCACCTGGAAGTGACATCATCGCGCTAGGCACGTCGCCAGGGGGACGCTTTAGCATTCGGCTAGAAACTCTATGATACCACAAAGTTTTCAGGCCGAATGCTAGAGTGTCCCCTGGTGATGTGCCCGGTGCGATGACGTCGCCTCTGAGTGATGTCATCGCATGGGGCACGTTGGCCCAATCCAGGCTCTAATCTGGGAGAACCAGGTTTGGCTCCCCACTTCTCCACATGCGGCTGTTGGTGGGTGACCTTGGGTCAGTCACAAGTTCTCTCAGAGCTGTTCTCTCAGGAGCTGTCCTCGAAAGAGCTCTCTCAGCCCCACCTACCTCACTGGGTGTCTGTTGTGGGGAGGGGGAAGGGAAAGGAGATTGTAAGTCGCTCTGAGACTCCTTCAGGTAGTGAAGAGTGGGGTATAAATCCAAACTACTACTCCTCCTACTCCTCCTCCTCTTCTTCTTCTTCTTTGCCTTGATCGCCCTTTTCTGCCCTTTTTGTTGTACCATGTTTGGTGTCACTCTTCTCTGCATCACCGACCTTTTCACCCCCCCCGTTTTTGTATCCTGCTTCACAGGTCCAATTACCATGGGGAGTCCACCAAAAGCAATTCTCTTCCAGTTGCTCATCCTCAGCCTCACGGTCTCTCGGAGAGTTTGTGTGCCTAATCCGGCCATCCCCCCCAACGCCACCGTTTTCTCTCACATATACACTATAAAGCTGGCGGGGGACAGCGAGGAGGGTGAGGAGGAAGACGCCTCCCACGCACTGCAGGAGGCCCGGGGGCCCCCTGGCTCCTCGCGAGGAGGGGGTCTCTACGAGCACACCCTGGAAGGGCCGGATCAGGAGCATGTGGTTTTCACCCACCGCATCAACCTGCCCCCGCCAGCTTGTGGGTGCCCACCGGGTACGGAGGATACCCAACAACTCCTGAGACGTCTGGAAGCGCTGGAGAACGAAGTGCGGGAGCTTCGGGAAACCTGCCAAGCTGGAGGCAGCTGTTGTTCAGCACCGGCAAGCATCCAGGCGAGCACAGGTAAGACCTCGGGTGTGTGTGTGTGTAAGAAAATACATGCATACCTGTGGACAGGGGTCGTTTCGTGGAAAAAGAGGTGCAGGAGCTCATTAACATAACTCATTAGCATAACTTATTTGCATATGCCACACACCCTGACATCACCAGAAGTGTGTCAGAAGGCAACACCCACTGCTCAAGCTCCACTCGACTGTTTTGGATTGCTAGCTATTGGGGGAGGGGGGAACATGCAGATCTGTCCTCGCAGAGGAGGGAGAGCTTGTTTTTTTGGAACTCCGTTCCTGTGCGTTCCTGCCCAAAAATAGCCCTGCGTACCTGTGGAGCTCTGTGGAATAATTATATCTGAGTGCCAAACTAAATTCAGTACCACCTCCATTCGCCAGGGTGAAGTGTGTGTATGTGTGTGTGGGGGTGGTCTGTTCTCAGGATTGCTGCAAGTGATTAAAGCTATGAATATTTATTTATTTAAAACATTTTAATGCTGCCTTTCCACCTGATCAGGGTCCCCAAGGTAACGAACATTAAAAAAAACAGGAAAAGATTTGAACAATGAAAAATGACATTTAAAATGATAATATTGTCGTACGAATTTTCCCAATATAATTCAGTAAAAACACATAAACACACAGCACCAGATAGCATTGCCAGTTGCTTCCTGACAGCCAGCGGGGGATGGGAAGAGGGCTTACCTGGACCAGTAGGGGGGGAACCATCCAACCACAGCGACATGCCTATGTGACTGCACATGTGACCTGGAAGTGGTGCTACCACTTAGAATCATAGAGTCATAGAGTTGGAAGGGGCCTCCAGGGTTATCTAGTCCAGCCCCCTGCACAATGCAGGAAATTCACAACTACCTCCCACCACACCCCCAGTGACCCCGGCTCCATGCCCAGAAAATGGCAAAAAACCCCACCCCTCCAGGATCCCCGGGCAAACTGGCATGGAGAAAATTGCTGGCCGAAAATTCTTCCGAATGTGGATGAAAGCAGCGACTCTTGGTCTGTTAATGCATTATACAAGCACTTTGCCCTAGGAACATTCTTTCAGAGAATCTCTTGCAACTATGTTATGATACATCGGTGAAAATTAATGAAATTCTTGATACGTACCTGTTGAAATAACAGGCCAGAGTCGCTACTTTCATCCACATTCGGAAGAAGAATAGTATCGAAACGATAGAACATTCCGGAGATCATCGTCAATTACACCATTTTCAACTGCCTTTGTGCATTTATATATGTAGATTTTTTTGTATACATTTTGTGATCATTATTTAAATATTCTCTAGCGCAGTTACCTCACAGTTTCTTCTTTTTTCGGTCTGTTCTGTGACTGTGACCATCATTTTTGAGCCACATTCCAATGGAGAAAATTGCTACCTGACCCCAAAGTGATGTTCAGCATTTCCCTGGGCGTGTCAGAAAGGGCCACAAGAACTAAGCACTGATGGAGCCCTTCCTGCTCTCCCTCTCATGATCTGCCTAAGTTGACAGAATCCACATTGCTGTCGTCCATCTAGCCTCTGTTTTAAAACTTCCAAAGAAGGAGAGCCCGCCACCTCTAGAGGAAGCCTGTTCTACTGAGGAACTGCTCTGTCAAGGCTTCTAACTTCTGGGACGTCAAGGCAACACTCTGGTATTTGGGCAAAAACTCTATGGTAAATTTGGCTTCTACCATAGAATTTTTGCTCAAATACCAGAGTGTCACCCCCGATGTCCCGGAAGTGATAGTGTCACTGCTGGGTCCTGTGGGCAGTTACGTAGACATGTCGCTGCACAAAGGAGGATTTCCCCTCTTTTTCAAGGTAAGTCCCCCTGTTGGCCAGCTGATTGGTGGCAGGGAGGTGGGGCCTGGCATCAGGGGACCCCACACCTCCAGTGGGAGGTCAGGCAACCTTAGCACCAGAACCAGGGAGGAGGCCGATAACTGTTATTGGGGATAAGCCAAACAGAACAAAAGTCTTTACCTGGTGGTGGAAGACACCGATAGAAGGAGACAGATGAATCTGGGGTGGTGGGAGTTCCCTGGGGAGGGAGCTCCACAGTTTTGGTGCCACAACCAAGAAGGCCCTTTCATGGGTTGCCACTAGCCTCAGATGGCAAGGGCAACTGAAGTGATGTATGTATGTATGTGGAGGGCCACGGTGATATAAAGGATGCGTAGCACACAATTTACAAATAATAATAAAAGAGACAAGACTCCTTATTGTAAATTCCATGTTGCCAATTGATTCTCACAGAAGGCTTTCATTGATTTTTGCCGAACTCGTATCCATAGCCAACCTGTGGTTGCAATTCAACCATGACTTGGCAAATGGCGTTGCCTCCCAATCTGCTGTTTTCCTTATAAATTTATTGTCATTAAATCTGATATGTGTTTTAATGCATGTTTGAGAAGAGAAAGCTGACCCGGTATTTCATCCTTTTCTTCCGTCTTCTTTCATCTTTTCCCATCTCTGTCATTCTGTCACCCAGGTCAGACAGACACGCGCACCTTATGTTCACATCATGGCTCCTTTGACCTCTCTCGCTGCGTCTGTGAATGCGAACCGGGTTGGGTTGGCCCCACATGTGCCCAGCCAACTTGCCCAGGCGGGTGTGGTGGCCCACAACGGGGCAAGTGTGTGGACGGGCATTGCCAGTGCCGCCCCGGCTACTCTGGAGTCCGATGTGAAGAGCCACCTTCCTGCCCGGATGACTGTAATGACCAAGGCCGTTGTGTGGATGGACGTTGCTCCTGCTTTCCAGGGTACGTTGGCCCTTCATGTGCCGATCCGGCCTGCCCCCAAGACTGCCAGGGTCATGGCCAGTGTGTTTCAGGACAGTGTGTGTGCGAACCTGGCTACTCCGGGTCTGACTGTGGGACCCGCACCTGCCCAAGCAACTGCAACCGACGTGGAGAGTGCCGCGATGGGCGCTGTGTGTGCCAACCAGGCTTCGTGGGCCCGGCCTGTGGCACCAAGTCTTGCCCCAATGACTGTAACCAGAGAGGGCGCTGCCTGAAGGGTGGGGTGTGTTCCTGCCACAAAGGATACACTGGCTCAGACTGTGGACAGTTGGCATGTCCCGAAGACTGCAGTGGGCATGGCAAGTGCCAGCAAGGAGTTTGCCAGTGCCATGACGGTTATTCCGGAGATGACTGCTCCACAGGTAAGCAGAAACGTCTGTTACTAAATCTTCTGAAATCGATGTGTCCAGTTGCTTTTAGAAAGTGGACAGGGCCCCACCAGTAGGGCTTCTGATTGGCTGTGCAGGTTAAAAGGGATCCTGTTAAACAGGGCTTCTTCCTGAAATGTTGAAGAGTAAACTGGAAGTGCCCATTCCGACATGCTTCCTTCAACTGGAAGTGACGTAGGCACATTGGGAATGTCTGGGGGCAATATTCTGGAATCTGGGCAAACTCTATGGTAAATTTGGCCAAATTTATCATAGAGTTTGCCCAAATGCCAGAGTGTTGCCCCAGACGTCCCCGACGTGCCTACGTCACTTCCAGGTGACGTCAACACATTGGAACTGGTATTTCCAGTTTTACCAGAAGTGGCCTGAAACCACTTCCGGTCTTCAGGAAGTGGGCTGGGAGCCCACTGCTGGCCAGGTAAAGTCTGCCTGGCAACCCTATGTGGCAGCTATTTTGTTGTTGCACCCACCATTCTGTATCAGAATTCCCAAGGTGCCTGCCGCCTAGAGGCTCCGGTTCAATTCTGGCATAGACCTTGGCTGAATCACAGTTCTCTATTACCCTCTAGGTGAAATGAATTTACTAAAAGCCTGCCTGAGGGCTGTCTAGATGTTACGGCAGCACTGCTTCAGCGACCGGCGTTGGAGGGGGACAAGATCACCTGGTCCCATCATGCAGTGGCCTCACAACACTTTGCCCTGCGCCTTCGGGGAGGGCGGGATATAAATCCAAAGAATGAATGAATAAATAAATAAATAAACACTTTGTAAATGGCCAAATTTTCCTCAAAAATGGCATTGGCGACCATGGGTCCAACCCTTGGCCACCATAATGTCTAGTTTGGCTCTGACAAAATTGATAAAGGGCCAATGAGAAAATTTGGGGGAGAAGTGGGTGAAGATTTTGACAACCAGAAATGATATTCCCCATGACCATCATCATTTGAATTAATTGGAGTTTGGGAAGGGGAGGGACTTCAATGGATATAATGCCACAGAGTCCACCTACCAAAGTGGTCATTTTCTCCAGGTGAACTGCCATCTATCACCTGGAGATCAGTTTCAGTGTTATTATTTATTTATTTGTTTGTTCAATTTATACCCTGCCCTCCCCGCCAAGGCGGGCTCAGAGCGGCTTACATAAAACGTATATATAAAAATACAGTTAAAACATACATAAACAATCAATTATTCATTTTCCTAAAGTGCCGGATCAATTAAAGTACATCAACAATTTCCTAATTTAGGCTATACCACTACTTTGGTGTTAGTCCTTGATGGCATTCTCAAAACAGCTCATTTTGATTGACTAATTTATGCAGCGAGCCAGGCTGCAGGTGGTAAAGCCAGGGCACAGGGTCCCTCCTTGGTGTTTAAGGCGGCTTCTAATCGAAGGCCTGGTGGAAGAGCTCCATCTTACAGGCCCTGCAGAATTGTGAAAGGTCCAGCTGGGCCCTGATCTCTTCTGGGAGTTCATTCCACCAGTATGGAGCCACCACTGAGAAGGCCCTGGCCCTGGTTATCACCAGCCTGACATCCTAGGGGCCTGGGAGGGCCAGCCGGTTTTGGGCCCTTGAACGCAGTGCTTTCTGGGGAACATGGGGAAAGGCGGTCCCACAGATATGCCGGACCCTAACCATAAAGGGCTTTAAAGGTCAAAACCAGCACCTTGAAGCAAATCCGGTATGCTGTTGGCAGCCAGTACAATACTTTCAGAACAGGCTGGATGTGCTTCCTCATAGAGAGGCCCATCAACACCCTGGCCGCAGCATTTTGCACCAGCTGCAGCTCCCGGATTTGGGAGAGGGGCAACCCCATGTAGAGAGCATTACAGTAGTCTAATCTTGAGGTAGGGTTGCCAAGTCTGTTTTTCGCCATAGCGGGGGACTCTCGGCTGAGGGAACCAACTGCCTAATCAGCCGGAGATGGTAAAAGGCTGACTTGGCAGTGGCTGCTACCTGGACCTCCATTGTTAAAGAGGCATCCAGGAGCACTCCCAGACTCCTAACCTCTGGTGCTGGCACCAGCTGCGCCCCATCGAAGGTAAGGAGTGGGTTCCCTACCCTTGGGCCACCCCGACTCAGGCACAGGACCTCTGTCTTCGTCGGATTCAGTTTCAGTCAACTCAGTCTAAGTCAACCAACCACGGCTTATAACGACCGTTCTAAATCTTCCGGTGTACAGCCAGACTGGCTGCTCAACAGCAGATAGAGCTGGGTGTCATCCGCATATTGGTGACACCCCAGCCCATGCCTCTGGGCAAGGGGGCACATGTAGATGTTGAACAACATCAGGGAAAGTACCGCCCCTTGAGGCACACCACGGGTCAGTGGGTGCCTTCAAGACAGTTGTTCCCCTAGCACCACCCTTTGTCCCCAACTCTGAAGGAAGTATACGAGCCATTGCAAGGCAAGCTGCTGAACTCCAGAGTCGGCGAGGCGGTGGATCAGTAGCTGATGGTCAGCCGTGTCGAACACTGCCAACAGGTCCAAGAGCAACAGCACTGCCGACCCGCCTTGATCCAGATGCCTCCGGAGGTCGTCCGTGAGGGCAACCAGTGCTGTCTCTGTCCCATGTCTCGGGCAATAACCGGACTGGAAGGGGTCTAGAGTGAGCTGAGCCAGTGAGAGCTAGCTCTAGGCTTGCCAAGTCCCCCCGGGGGGCGGGTAAACCCCCGCCTGAGAGGCCCGTTACCCGACGTTACCCGACGCCATTACCTGATGCCAGCAAATCGAGCCCCGGGGGGAATTCCACCCCCTTCCGGCACATCATCACACTGGCCACGTTGGGGGTGGGACGCTCTATGATTTGAGGGAAAACTCTATGGTTTTCCCTCGAATCCTAGTGGTTCCGCCACCAACATGCCAATGTGATGATGTCACTTCCGGGTGGCATCATTGCGGCAGCGCGTGCGCTTTGCGCGTATGCACGGACTCCCAGGACGGCAAGGGACTCCCCCGCGGTAAGTTAATTTGGACTTGGCAACCCTAGTTAGCTCACAGTATTTTAGCCTGCGGCTCACGCATTCTTGTCTCAGCTCAGGAAGGAGGGCTCCAGAGCAAACTAATTTATGCAGCAGCCAAATCGCTCCCTCACAACTTTAATGCCAGCAGCTCACAAAGTAGAATTTTTGCTCACTGTGAAAGAGTTTAAAAAGAAGAACAGAAACAGTTTTCTGGTGTTACAGAAGTGAACTGCTTCAGCAGTCCCTGTCTTCCAAACTCCCTAAAGGAACAGCCTGGCTGAGGCACTTCTACAACTAGTTACAGCTTCAGACTGGAATTTAAGTCCCCTCTCATGTGTGAGATCACAGACTTTAAGCCTTCAGTCTCCATGAATGATATCCTGCTGGCTTTGGGGCATCTCAGCCTGAGACTGAACTCCCTGCCTTGGAAAAGAAGACCAAACCCCTCTGAAACTCCAACACAGACCCTCATGAGACGTGGGGACTTTTATCAGAGGAAACCTCATTTTGATAAGGAAATGGAGGGAGAAGGGAGTGGGACTGATTATGTCCTGGTGGATTTCTAGCTTTCTCTTTCAGCGATAGGGGCAACCTGGCTTTTCTTCAGGAATCTGCTGCCTTTTGTTCAGTTCAAGGAAAGGGGGGGGGGAGGCACGTTGTCAGCCAGGCCTTTCCTCTCCATGAGGGTCTCCTGTACCATGAGAAGGGCAGAACTATCAGGGGGCTTTCAGGAGGACAGAGGTGAGGACAAGATGAGAGGATGTGATGTGTAGTGGTTAGTGTGCTGGATCACGACCAGGGAGACTTGGGTTCAATTCCCTAGACTAATACCTGTGGAGTAGGTGGGAATCTGGGTTCAGATCTTCCCGCTCTGACAGGAAGCTCACTGTATCATCTTGGACCAGTTGCTCCCTCGCTGCTTAATTGGTGTTCTAGTTTAGAAGAAGAAGAAAAAACTGATTGGAGAAGGGGCTGATGTGATAGAAATATACAAAATTATGGTGTGAACTCTTGAGAGTCCCTTGGACTGCAAGGAGATCAAATCAGTCAATCCTAAAAGAAATCCACCCTGACTGTTCCCTGGAAGGCCAGATAATGAAACTGAAACTCAAATACTTTGGCCACCCAATGAGAAGGGAGCACTCACTGGAGAAGCCCCTGATGCTGGGAAAGATTGAAGGTCAAAGAAGATGGGGACGGCAAATGATGAGATGGTTAGACAGTGTCAAAGATGCAACGAGCATGAAATTGAGCCAACTTCAGAGGACGGCAGAAGACAGGAGGGCCTGGCGGGATCTGGTCCATGGGGTCGCGAAGAGTCAGACTCG
Organism: Gekko japonicus; assembly: GCF_001447785.1. NCBI lineage: Eukaryota > Metazoa > Chordata > Lepidosauria > Squamata > Gekkonidae > Gekko > Gekko japonicus. The sequence continues at coordinate 283,034 of NW_015163639.1, read as the reverse complement.
ACTGTGCGACTGAACAACAACAACAGAATGGTATGAAAGAAGTGGACAGAGAGAATTTATCCTCTTTCTTCCACATTCCAAGGATTTAGGGCCACCCAATTGGTGCTTAATTGGTGTTCGAGTTTAGAAGAAGAAGAAAAAACTGATTGGAGAAGGGGCTGGCATGATAGAAATATACAAAATCATGGTGTGAAAGAAGTGGACAGAGAGAAATTTTCCTCTTTCTTCCACATTCCAAGGATTTAGGGCCACCCAATTGGTGCTTAATTGGTGTTCGAGTTTAGAAGAAGAAGAAAAAACTGATTGGAGAAGGGGCTGGCATGATAGAAATATACAAAATCATGGTGTGAAAGAAGTGGACAGAGAGAAATTTTCCTCTTTCTTCCACATTCCAGGAATTTAGGGCCACCCAATGAAATTGATGGGCATTAAGTCCAAGATAAGACTGAAGGAAAGACAACTTCACACACTGAGTGGTGGACAAGGGAAACTCACTGCTACAAGATGTGGCTGTGGCCACTGGCTTAGGATAAAGAGGGTGGTGGACGTATTTACAGAGGTTAAGTGTACTGTTCATGTTGATTGGGGCCTCCAGGTTCAGTAGCAGATTGTTAGATTGTGGGGAAGGGTCAGCAGGGAAGGGCTTTGGTCTGTCTGTAGGCTTCCCTGCAGCATCTGTTGGAAACAGGACGCTGGACTAGATGGACAACTGGCCTGATCCAGCTGGGCTAGTGTGACAGTACATGTTGTGAGACAAAAATGGAGGCGGGTGAAATAAAAATGTGGTTGCTATGGTTGATTTTCATGGCCCCACCCTGTGAACAATAACATAGTAATATGTGACTTGTGTGTTTTCTGTGATTCCTAGAGTTGCCAACACTGGTTTGGGAAATTCCTGGAGATTTGGAGGTGGAGCCTGGGGAGGGTGGGTTTTGGGATGGGAGGGCCCACAACAGGGTATAATACCATACAGTCCACTCTCCAAAGCAGTCATTTTCTCCAGGGGAACTGATCTCTGTCATCCGGACAGCAGTTGTAATTCCAGGATTTCTCCAGGCCCCGGCTGAAGCTTGGCAACCCCAGACTCCCACACATACTGTTTCCACTCCAGATTGGACCCATGGTGGTATGAGATGGAAGTTCAGCCTTTCCACCCCCTTTGCCGTTACCCCAAACTAAAGCGGGGAGCAATTTGGCAGAAAACGACTTGGTGTTACCTTAAATCTCAGGGTGGGTCCATTTTCCCCATCCTTTGGATTTTGTCTTGTGCAAATAGAACTCTGAATAAAGAGATGACAAAGAGTCTTTAGGAAGTCTTCATTTCTGACACTAACCTGCCTGTTCCCGGCCTACACAGAAATTCCATCCATTGGCGCCCGTGTGTCCAGTCGAAATGAAACTTCTTTCCGACTAGAGTGGAGCCGCCCGGAGACATCTGTGGATGGATATGAGATCCACGTGGCACCTGTGGTAATGGTCAATTGTTTGATACAACGTGCTTCTGGTGGTGGTGGTGGGGTGTGTGCGTGTGTGTGCACATGCGAATGGAGATGCTTTGGATCTCTTTGCTTCTATTTCATCCAGTTGTCTAGGATAATGTCTGTGTAGGCCAAAGAGGGCCAGGGAACATATTGCTATATGACACCAAGACAGCAGGTATTGGAGAGCAGTTGCTTAAATCTGTGAGAGGCCAGAATTCTGGGATTCAGTGCTCAGTTTTGTCAAGGTTGACATCAGGTGGCGGAGCAAGCAACATACTCTCCAGTGGCAAACTGCATCACCCCCTAATTCTCCTCTACTCCATCTCCCCTCCCTCCCATCTATCACTAGAGGGTCTCTGACAGACAGAGTTGCCAGTCCCCAGATCCCAGCAGGGGTTCTCCCACTTTTTGGGGCTTCTGCCCACCACCGGTCAACTGGCCAGGGGGGAAACCCTGCCCCTGAACAGCCACATCTGGGCGTGATCTCCCTGACACAAGAACGTCACCTGGAAGTGATGTCATCACATCCGGGACATCATGTGCGACGCTCTGGTTTGAGGACAAAACTCTATGGTAAATTTGACCTAAAACCAGGGGTCATTTCCTGCAGGAGCGCACAGGAGCGGAACTCCGGCAGTAAAGAGCCCAGGGGGCGGGCACACGCAACAAGCCCCACCCCCTGCTCCCAGCAGCCCTCAGTCAGAGCAAGAAGCAGCCAGGTAAGTTGCCGAGCTTCCCCTGGCCCCCAGTCCAAAATAGTCCAGTGGCACCTTTAAGACCAAGTTTTATTCAGGTACAAGCTCTCCCTCCTCTGCGAGGACAGATCTGCACGTCCCCCCCCCAATAGCTAGCAATCCAAAACAGTCCAGTGGAGCCTGAGTGGTGGGTGTTGCCTTCTGACACACTTCCACTGATGTCAGGGGGTGTGGCATATGCAAATAAGTTATGCTAATGAGCTATGCTAATGAGCTCCTGCACCTCTTTTTCTACGAAATGACCCCTGCCTAAAACCATAGAGTTTTGCCCTTAAACCAGAGCGTCATTGGTTTAAGGAATCACCTGGAAGTGATGTCATAGTGTCAGCGATGTCTCGGAACACCCCCCCCCCAATCCCCCCACTGGCATGGCAATGGGACCTGGCAACCCTACTGTCAGGGCTGAAGGAAGCCAGAGAGAATTGTTGCTCTGCCCCCCTCTGTCCAAGGGGTTGGGAAACTCCTGGAGGTTAGGGGGTGGAGCCTGGGGAGGGCAGGGTTTGAGGAGGGACCTCAGTGGGGCATAATGTCACAAAGTCCATCCTCCAAAGTGGCCACTTTCTCTAGAGGAACTGATCTCTGTCATCTGGAGACCAGTTATAATTCCAGGAGATCTCCAGGCCCCACCTAGTAGATGGCAACCCGGTTTCCAACTCCTCATGGGCGTGACTGTGGCCAGTTCTGGGCCCTTTGACAGGAAAAGTTCCCAGTCAGGCAGACCCCTTATGCCAGCCTTGACCTTGTCCTTCTCATTTCATCGCGTAGAGTCAGAAAAAAGTACAAGAAAGTAGGCACTACAGTGGTTAGGGTCATGTAGGAGCAACTTTAGACAAAAGCTAAAGATCTATGATTTTTAATTTACTGGGTGGGGAAGATAGCTAAAGTGTAGAGGTGATCTGAGACTGTGGAATGGTGAGGTATTCCTGAGAGAAAACACGCTGTCCCTCAAAACAGCAGAACTCAGGATCATCCAGTGAAACATATAATTTCAGGAGAAACAGAAATAAACCCTCGATATTATACTCACACATGTCAGTCAGAGTTGTAAGGGAACTTTTAGGTCATTGAGTCCTACCCCTCCTCAATCCAATGATAGAGCATTCCTGACAGACAGCAGTCTGGACTCTGGATGAAGACCTCTGGGGAGGGTGGGCCCAATACCCATAACTGGCACCCGTGTTCCCTCTAAGCTGAGTTAGTGTGAGCTAGCTCACAATTTTTTAGCCTCCAGCTCACAGATTTTTGTCTTAGCTCAAGAAGGATGGCTCCAGAGCAAACTGATTTATGCAGTAGCCAAATCACTGGCTCACAACTTTCAAGCCAGTAACTCACAAAGCAGAATTTTTGCTCACAAGACTCCACAGCTTAGAGGGAACACTGAATGTTGGCACCATTGTGAAACTGCGCTCTCCACTGGGAAGTCTCCCCTAATGTTCCACCAACGTCTACTTAAGCCAATTTGATCTAGTCTTACATTCCGGAGCACAAGAGGACAAGTCTTTGGCCCTCTTTCATGTTCCCCAGGTATCCCAAGAAAACGATCATCAATTCCCTCCATCTTCTCCAGGTTAAAAATACCCGCTTGCCTCATTTCTGAGACTCCCCTAACCAGCTTCATTACTGACCGTACTTATTGCTCTGAAGTCTTGGACTCTCGTCCCAAGGTTCAGATCTTCTGGAGAGAAGTTAACGCCCAAATATTTCTAATTACAGGTTGCGCGAAGTCTTGGACTCTCCATGTTCAGAAGCAGTATGTTTTTCATTAATAGACCTTATTGTGTGAGGGGTGGGTGTTTCCCATCCGTCCTGTGAATTCACACTGTCCTTCTCCCTCTTCTCTACCCACAGCAGAATCACCAGGCAGGGGAATCTGTACGCTTGTCCAGCACTGAGACCGCCTTTGAACGCAAGGGATTGGAACCGGGAAAGGAGTATACTGTCACCATCCGGGCCGAGAAAGGGCAGCGCTACGGGCCCCCTGTCAGCCAGACCGTGCGTACACGTACGTAGCCAGGATGCTGTATGTGTCTGTGTTTGCGGTTTCCGCTCTTGTCTTTCCTGTTTTCTCTTGCATCAACCAAAGGGCCGCTTGCAGGTACGTCCATACACTATGATCCTGAGGGGTGGAAGTGTAGCTTGATTCGCCACCTAACTTCTTTATGGGCGGATGGTCAGACTCCAGAGCTAAGTCAACATGGCCTGTGGAGTGGGGGAGATACTGGCGGGAGATGCATGTTCTAAAAAGCAAGAGGAATTCCTGGAATTTCTGTTTTATCAAGATTTTCACTCGAACTGAAATTGTGACATATAACATACCCACTAATATCTTCTGGCTGAGCTCTCAGGGGCCTATTGTGATGGTCAATCGTATCTCCATTTGGGGGGGGGAAGAAGACGAAGAATTGTATGGTTCAAATGTTCTTTTTCTTGGACAGTATAATATTTATCACTGGTCCCCTGTACTTGTCAGTTTCAGCAGATGCATCACTTACCGTAATTCAGACACAACATACATTGACTAATAAACACAGGTACATAATTATTTTGTTATTTGTTTAGGAAATCTTTTGGCTGCCTCTCCAGAATGCTGCTTGAGGCGGTGCACAAAGTTAAAAACAATACAATAAGTTTTTACCTGCTCCCCATTTCCCTGATCAGGGGGAGGTTCTATTGGATAAAAGAGTCCTGAAGACGGTATATTCCAGGCCACGAGCCTAACAAAGGAATAGCAAGCCAGCACCCATCCCAATGGCTTTCTGCTACCTAGCAGACTTTACTCAGCTACTAAAAGCAAACATTTGTTTAAGATGGCTGCCCCTTTGAATTTATAATTGTTTATTATTTTTTTATTTTCTCAAAAGAAAGTTGAGATACAGAAGGAAAAGGGCTAGGGGAAATAGGGATTCATCAAAAGCTTTCAAATACGAAAAGTTACATACAAAAAGGAGGGTCAGCTATATTAATAAAACTATATTTTTCAAATACGGGAGCAGATAGTAGAACATCATTATTACAATATTCAAGAATATTTTCCCTCTGAAAGAATGAACAAGATGTTTCAAGGTGTTCAACGAAGACCTAAGAAAAATAAAAAGGTCATATCTTTAGCCTTAAGATAAATTTTTACACTAATTTTGAGCCTTCATTATAAACCTACATGTTATCTTAACAATTTACTGTATTGTAAGTCTCATTGAATTTATGATTATTTATTGTGAAACAAAGTTTGAATTTGAAACCGCCCACTCTTTTGTCCCCAGTCATTTATTACTTCATTGCATGTACTGTTCTGCACCAACATGATCAGGGTTCTAGTCCTCACTTTTATAGTCCCTCAGGCCCTTCGTTCTGAGCAAACCCCATCTTCTGTCACCTGTGGCTGTCTCTTCCCTCCCCCATTTCCATGCTCCCTTCTATAGATGTCTCTCCCTTTCTCCCAGGGGTTGCACCTCCTCGAGGCCTGCGCCCATCGGGGTCCACTGAAGACACCCTGACCTTGCACTGGGATCCGCCCACCGCACGCCCTGATGGCTACATCTTAAGCTACATGCCTGTGGCGGCTGCCCGGCCCTCCCAGCCTCCCAGACGCCTGGAGCTGCCAGCAGAACCTGAGAGCATTACCTTGGAAAACCTGGAGAGCCGCACCCGATATCGCATCACTCTGATTGCCCGCCAAGCCGGCGAGAGCAGCCGACCCACCAGCGTCACCGCCAGCACTACCGGTAGGGCATGGGGGGGGTTAAATTTGGAAACTGATGTTATCACCTCTCTCAATACTGGGAATGACAAGGGAGTGGATATGAAATGATAAATAAGCTTTGTGCTTCTATAGGGAACTGCAGAGGGACACTGCAATAAAGTTGTTGCTGAAAATACGAGGTGACACAATGAAATTTCTCGATGCCGTGACAACTTGGGATTTGCCGAGCCCTGGTGTGGGATTTGTTTTTAGGGAGAAGGGAAAGTTAAGGTAACAGGATGAGGATGGTGCACAGGTGGAACGTGAAATGGCATATGCCTCCCCTATAAAATTAAGTGAGTCTCAAGCCAACCTTCCCAGAGCAGCGTTGTTATTTAAGATTATAAGGAATTAAGGGAATTTGTGGCATCCTTGTAAAACTACAGCTCCCAGAATCCTTTTGGGAGGAACACCATGGCAATTTTGTTTCAAACCGTACATTATTTATTGCTTTGGTCACTAGACAAGAAGGGGCTTTGACAGGAAGTTGAAACCACTTGCTAGTGATATAAGTGGGAATGAATTGAGCATGGAAAGACTTCTGGAAGAAGAACGTGTGAGTGCACACACACCCTTATGTCTTGGAGTCCTTCTAAATATGTTCCCCCCCCTCCTTTCCTCCCACAGATGATCTCATTCTTTTCTTTTTCCAGCAACACTGGTTTACTGTCTTAAGATGGCCGACTTTCCCCTTTTCGTTTGTCCCTTCTCTTACTGTGCTACGGGTGTCTGAAGACCAGCTACAGAAGGTGGATGGAGGGCCCATGAGGACAATTATACGAAGGGGTGGGGTGGGAAACACAGATTAACTCAGTTTCTTTTATTGCAGGCACTAAAGAACGGGACATGGACGGTCGTCCCTTCTGTGGGGTGTCAACTCCAGTACTAATGGGTTTGGGGAGGTTGGGGAAGCTGGGAAGTCGTATCACGCAGGACTTCAGTCCTCCCGAAGTTGTCACCTCCCTGGCACGCCATCTCCATCACCATCATCGCTTCCTTTCCGTTCAGTTCTTTGCCGTAACCACCTCCATTTTTAATCCCACCAGTGCCGGTACCGAGCAGAGTAATCCACCTATATGCAACTCCATCCCCATCTTCCCAGCTGAAGCCCAGCATTGTCTCCTCTGGTTCTGAGGTTGGGAAGCCAGACCACAAGCCCCACCCGAGCCATCCCGTGTCCAGCACTACCTCATTATCCAATGAATTCTCCCTGAAAATGATGGTGCAAAACATCTCAGCCACACTCTCCTCATTCAATGGGACTCTCCTCGAACGCCTGGAGAGCTACGTCCGTACCACTAAGTACCCCCTCCGAAGCAATCAGACCGTAGAGAGCGTGGCCAGAGCCATCTACACCTACATAATCCGTCGAAAGCCAGTGGGGTTCCAAGAGATGATCTATGAGCGCCTCGGTGAAGGGACTGACACTCCCACTCTGACAAATGGCCTCCAGGGTCAAAGTGTCTTTTCAAATGGATATACCCGCACAGAGCACACCAAGCCAGCTGTGGTCGTCAGCTCCCCAGACAGCCTGGAAGTGTCCTTGGATGGTGTGACGAAGCTCTCAGACGAAGTGGTTATCCACTACCACAAGACAGGGAGTCAAGAATGTGGGGAGTTAGTGGTGCCGGGGGGCACGCCGACAGCCATCGTCACGGGATTGACTCCGGGCACAACCTACTATGTGGAGATTCACGGGGTGGTGAAAGGACATTCCTCCAAGTCCTACTCCTTTGTAACCAGCACAGGTACCAGGGTTGGTAGGACGGCCAGTCTCCCAGGGTGTCTAGCTCTCTCCTTTTTGCCTGCAACTATCCCATCCCATGCCTTGTCATCTCCAAGCATCTACAAGTTTGTTTTGTGCCTACGCGTGGCTTGGGAGCTTAAACCATACGTGGCTTTTATGTTTGCCAGGAAGTTTTCAGACACCAGCTTGCTAACTACTTTCTCTCCCTTTTTTCCCCCTCACTGTAGCCAGGATGTTCGTTGTTCTCGTTACCTGTATCATCCATTACACGATTGGTATAGTGCCTTCCCGCTAATCGTTTCCCTTCTTTCCTCTAGCCAAACAATGCCGTCGCTCACCGTTCCAAAGTTTGTCTTTTTGCTACACGATGCTTCCCGCCGCCAATGTGTTCATGTTCAGTCTGTTTCTATGTTGTTGGAAATTCTGGACGGGTAGCCAAGTTAGCCTGTCACAGTGTGTGGGGGGACACAAAAAAATCCCTAGCCACGGTGTCTTGTGTTAGATTTATTGTGGCAGAAGCTTTTGTGGACTAGAGCCCACTTGTGTAAGATTCATGATGTGTTATTCTCAGTCAGCAGTGACGTCTACACATGGGTACAGACCAAAAACATTGTTGACAGTGGGGGCCAAAAGGCTGTGAAATGTGCTATTTCTGTGCAAAAAGCAATTATGGAAAAGTTAAGCAGTGCTCAGTGGACAGTTACGACAGCTGTTTGATCATGTTATTGCCAACACTGCTTTTGTAAATGGTCGTTTTTGTGACCTTGTATGTGAGCTTTTTGTAGAGAAGTCCCAGGGGTGGATCCTATCTAGCATCAGCAGAACTGTACTAGATGAAGGGGGAGTTTACCTCCTAAACCCTTCCACTGTGGCCTCTCTCGAAACTGTACTCCCAGGGCTCAGGGTCAGCTTCTAGGAAACGGAGTTTACAGAGCTTGAGATGCTGTGTACCCCAGACCCAAACTTTGAATTCTGTCCCAGAGAGATGTGTCTTGTACAGTCTCCTCTGTCCGTCACAGGTACCGTTCCTGCTCCAGTTGGGACTTTCCCAAAGGAACTGTAGCCTACTCATCCACCTGTTACCCTGGACAGACAGTCTGGGGAAGCAGCTATTTAGTCCATCTCATGTACATGGAGCCTCAGTGGAATCCTAAAAATTGTAGGTGGGCCATAGCCTGGGTCTATATGGGTGGGCAATCAGTGAAAATCATCTCCCTCTTCTGCAGGCAGAAGTTGCTTCTGTATTGGGAAAACAAGCTTAGAATACCTGTCACAGACTGGAAGTTTTGTTCGCCCTCATTTACAGTTTTTTCTCTCTGTACTCGTGTGTTTGCCAGCTGACGTCGCTTGCATCTGATCAAGTGGGGTGTCTCTAGGGCTGAACGGGAGTACCGAGAGTAGGGATTTTTTTCAAAAAAGATCCCTCCAAAATGAACTTTCAGAATTTCAAGATTTGAATTTGGAAATTTCGCCGGATTTCGAGCTTCTGCGAAACATCGCCCTGCTGCTAATAGTTGTGTGTGAACTGATCGGTTGCCCCCACACTTTTAGCCCTCGTCACGTTGTGTCCTTGGTGGAGAGTGTCCAGATGGCTCTGTGTTTAACTGCTTCATTTGTCCCCCCCAGGTCAAAAGGGGTCCTTCTGTCTGTTGCCTTCCGTGCTGCTTCTGAATGGTTTCGTTTTGTTCACTGTTTCTGTTTTCAGCCGTGTTGGCTTCTGCCACACGCCCATCAAGTCGGCTCACCCACCTCCTGCTGCATTCTTTTGTTCAGTCTTTTAAATACTTGCCTTGGATTTAGCTGAGACTAGGGTTGCCAGCTCCAGGTTGGGAAATACCTGGAGACTTTGGAGGTGGAGACTGAGGAGGGCAAGGCTTGGGGAGGGGGGACTTCAATGGAGTATAATGCCATGGAGTCCACCTTCTGAGGCAGCCATTTTCTCAAGGTGAACATCTCTGTCATCTGGAGATCAGTTGTAATCCCAGGGGATCTCCAGCCACCACCTGGAGGTTGGCAACCCTACCTGTGATGTATTGGAGGTCTTTCCTCAAGGAAACAATTTTTTTGTTTAGGGGCTGACCTACCAAAGTGTGATCTGTTGACCTTCAGAGAGGGTCAGCTTTGATATGGGCTTGGGTGTGGCATACCTCTCAGTTGTCCTTGATTTGAACTCCATTTCATGAGTCGCCTTGTACATCCTGGCTGCAGTTCTGATTTTTTTTAGGAATGTTTCAGTCTCCCCTATGTTTGGGGGAAAAGAGTGAGCTCTCTAACAACTAGTTCTAGCTCAGAATTTCTCGCAAAGAAAACTTGTGCTTCCGTTAAAACAGAGTGGAAACTTGGAAAGGTAGTTTTACTTTTCACAAATACTTTTGTCTGTCTGTGAAAAACATCCCCTTCTAGGTGATGTTTTAGGACAGGCTGGATAGGGCATGAATGTCTTTGCACATTCAGAGTGAGGACAATCAATCCAGGAAGTGTTGCCCTTGCTCTGAATTGGCTATATTTACCCTTGGTGACATCATTATCATGTAGACAAATCTGGCTGGCGGTGGGATGATGTCACTATTCCCTGGAAGGGGAAGACTGAGTTAAGGGAAAAGAAGTTACAATGAAGCTGCCACCGATGAAGGCACACACAGGCAGCATATAAGACAAGCTAGGAGAAGTTTCTTTTTCAGGAGGTGGGATTTGTGCTCTCTGTAAAACATTAGATTTACGCTGAAAATGTTTGTGCACAACTATTAAATGCAGCCTTTAAATTGTATTTTAATTAGTTTTCCACCTCGACATTCTCAATCATGGATGCAACTGGATTTGAGTTAAGAAAATATAACAGGGTAAACATGGATTTTAGAAAGCACAAATTGTAAAACTATTGACTTTTGAAATGCAACATTACTTGCTTTGTTCCTGTTTTAGAAGACCTTGATTAGAGAATGGTTTTTATGATATGCCTTGCAGAGTTTAAATTACCAGTCCATCCAAGGTGATCTATGAGCACAGAAGCCGAGAAAATATAATATGATAATTCTCAGCATATTTTCGTAGAAAGTGTTGTGCACAAACCAGATTAATTAAATAAGTAAGCAAATAAAGAAACAGCTCATTGATCAGTCCTGAAAACAAGCAGAGGCTGGAGGGGGGGATCTGATATTCAGAAGTAAACAGAAAATTTTGAAAATGGAAGATGTCAGATTTTTTTTTCAGACCTGGAATTTCTGTTAAATTTCATTGCATTTTAGTGCAGAGCCTGAAGCACTAGTGAAAGGAACTCTCAGTACAAAATTTGGCAGCCAACATTGCTATCTGAATAATTCAGATAGGCTTCAAGGGCAGCTCTGTGTAGGCCTCAAAACAGCAGTCAAGAGACCTTTTGCTTTTTAATTGTAAAGTCCACAGAACTGAGAGGAATGCTGGCTGGTTTACGGCTGGGAGGGAGAAGGGGAAAGCTTCCAGAAAGAGCATTCTTGAACCCTCATTCCACACCTGTCTTCCTTCAGCTCCAGGTCCATCTGCAACCAAGGTCCAAAGCACCCTGGGTCCTATCACAACTCCTGAGGAGGTGCCAGTAGGCATCCTAAACGTGACTGACGTCTCTCCAAACAGTCTCCGAGTGATTTGGTCCGCCCCACCCAGTACCTTCCACACGTTTTCCCTCCAGTATAGGGACCCTAAATCCAGTGCAACCCCAGGAGAAATCAGAGTACCTGGGAGTGAAAGGAGTGTCAACGTGATGGGTTTGAACCCCAACACTGAATATGACCTGGAGTTACGTGGGGAGACACCTGATGGGGTCCGCAGTGCTCCAATAACAACAAAGGCATCTACAGGTACCTCAGTGTGCTCTGTGACGTTGGGGTTCTATAATCAGATCCATCCTGAGACATGTAATTTATATGCAAAAAGCAACTGAAGCTAGACCTCAGGACAGACTGGGGGGCTCTAGCAATGGGGAAGGAGGTACTGAACTCTCCCCTCCCCGGTACTATTTCCTTCATCAAAATCACCCGACCATGACCGGCTTAAGCCCCAATCTGAGAAAAAGACAGGCCCAATGTGGCTACCTATCTTTCCCCTTTTCAAGGTATAAAGTAATTGAGTGGGGCGTTTCTGTTCAGGGAAATGTCCCATGTGGGAAAGTTGAAGATCCTCTTCCCTTGCTTTTTGCAATTGTGTTACGTGGTGGGATCTGGTCCCCAATGGCATATTTGCTAGACCCTGAACTTATCAAGCTATAGTTGTTAACTCTTCCTTCTCAGTCAGCACGATGATTTCAGAATGCGCGTGACCAATATGTCAGAATATGTATTTCTCATAACCTAGGAATAGGGCTGCCAAGTGGGGGCGGGTGGCGGGTAAACCCCCACTTTGGAGGCCCGATTTCCGACACCGCGGAATCGGGCCCCGGGGGAAAACCCACCTCTGCGTGCGTGTCACCAAGAAGTGACGTAGGCACACCGGGCACGCTGGGGGCGGAGCCACGGCCATTCTGGGGGCGGAGCCACGGGTAAATGGCACCATAGTTTTCCTTTTTATGGCCGTGGCCCCACCCCCAGCGTGCCTGGCGTCCTCCCGTCACTTCCGGGTGACATGCGTGCGGCGCATGCACCAGACGCCAGCCGGGAGCCCCCCGCTCCCGGCAAAGACGCACTTGGCAACCCTACCTAGGAAGTTTTCTAACTGACATTGTAGGGGGGGGCATGGCATGGGGGAAAGGACATTAGAGAGGCAGTTTGGTATAGTGGTTAAGTGCGCGGACTCTAATCTGGGAGAACCGGGTTTGATTCCCCACTCCTCCACTTGCACCTGCTGATGTGACCTTGGGTCAGTCACAAGCTCTGGCACAGCTGTCCTTGAAAAAGAGCAGTTTGTGTCAGAGTTCTCTCAGCCCCACCCACCTCACAGGGTGTCTGTTGTGGGGAGGGGGAGGGAAAGGAGTTTGTAAGCCGCTCTGAGACACCTTTGGGTAGTGAAGGGCGGGGTATAAACCCAATCTCTTCTCTTCTTCTTCTTCATTGTCGACACATTGATGTCACTTCTGTCTAAAATTTGAAAGTAAAAGCATAGAGATTGACTATAATCCTAGAACGTCAGTGGTGTCACTTCTAGGTTTTAGCTGGAAGTGACGTCAATGACACCACTCCCCATTTTCTCCCATTTTGAACACTGACAGGGATGGGGGTGCTTTGGCTGGGGTTTGCCTGCCAAAAGTGGGTAAATGGCACCCTAGTTTCTAGGGTTTGATATGATAGTCTCCAATTGTCAGATGTAGTAGACAGCCACCTATAAATGGCTGCCTCTTTCTTAATTGGGACTTTCTAGGCAGAGGGGCATCTGCTGGTCTGTCCACTGTTGGAGACAGAGGATAATTTAACTTATCACACCTTATCTACAAAAGCACACCTCTGGCATGCAGCTTCTGACTAGCTGATACCTCTGCTCTCTAGAAGAAGGAATTGGCCCCAGACAGTCCCAGCCACTGTGACATCACTTCCAGCTTCAAGGGTGGCCCGCCAAAACAGTAAGAGTGCAGGGGATTTGGCAAAATGCTGGTGGGGGGGGAGAGTCAAATGTGAACAGTCCCTTCAGGTCTGGAAGTGACGCCATTTTAAGCCAGCAATGTCAAGGTGCTGACAGTATATGCTATCACTTTCGTAACTGGGAAGTTTTTGCTCCCTTAAGACACATGCCCAAAACGGTAACCCAGGATATACCGCCATCCAGATTGTCCACCCCAGTGGAAAACGAAAAAAACCCCTCAGGCACGATTCCTACATTTTCTTCATCCGTTTACTTCTCTCCTTAGCAGCCATCATTCTCTCTTGTTTGTTTTAGCCCCTGCAGCAGTGCCGGACAGTGAAAAGCCCACCCTAGGCACACTCTCTGTTTCAGAAGTCACAGGCAACTTTGCGCGCCTCTTGTGGGACAGTCCCACGGGGACCTTCGACTCCTTTTTGATCCAGTATAAGGACGCTGAGGGCAAACCGAAGGCGCTGCCTGTGGACGCGAGCTCCCGGGAAGCCACAGTCACTGATTTGGTACCCTCCCGAAAATACAAGTTTAATCTCTATGGGCTCATAGGCCGCAAGCGACTTGGTCCTGTCTCCACAGAGGCATTCACAGGTGAGCCATGGACTCCAGAGTGCTGGTGAATTTCTCCGTCTGAGGACCAAACTAGACATGTCACTGTGGACCCATGACTGGACCCCTCTTCCAGGATGTCATTGGAAGCTGTGACGGAGGGGATTTGGATAAAAAACCCTTTCTTGAACTGCAGCTGTCCTTCTGTGCACAAACCAGTTCTAAACAAAAGTCACAAGGACAACAAGGAAAACTCTAGGCCAGGGGTCCCCAACATGGTGCCCGTGGGCTCTATGGCGCCCACCAATGGCTTTCCTGGCACCTGCCAAGTATTTTTAGAAGGTGGGCAGAGTCAGATGGGGCTTGTCCCCAGCAGGGCTTCTGATTGGCTGTGCAGATTAAAAGGCATCCCGCTGAAAAAGGGCTTCTGCCTTAAAATTATGCACAACCTCATTTTCTAACATTTTGTGGTTGGCTCCAGCCTCCTGCGACAGCCATTTTGTTGTTGTGCCTACCGCCCTGTGACAGGGTTCCAAATGTGCCCACAGGCTCAAAATGGTTGGGGACCTCTGAACTAGACTTACTTGATTTGGTAGCAGTTTCATCTGCCTTCTCCTAATAATTCCATGAACCAACAGTTCTGGGGAATGGGGAAAACTCTTGCCCGCTCCTGCTGTTTCCCCGTCAAAACTCCCCCATGTAGGGGAGAAAAGAGAGGCCAAGAGAGTGTGTCTGTCATTTTCCCCTCCAAAGGCAAGTGAGGAGGCATGAGGAGGGAACCGCTAAAGCCCTTCTTTTCCCCATCGCCTCAGTCCTGATCCAAACTGAGGCCCTCCTCATGTAGGTAATTTTAAAGGCTGAAATACACATTGGGAAACCCCATCGTGGATCCCCATTCTTGCTTCAACATTGGTCCATAGCACTGAAATGAATCTGGGGCAAGGGGAGTCCCATGCATGCCGTGTTTGACCTTTACAGTTTAAGAGCACTTAATGAATCATGGTCAAACTGTGCTTTCCTCCTTCTAAAACAGTAGTTAAGGGGGCCGTTATGAAATTTAAGGGGGCCAGACTCCACAGGCCCCTCCTATGATTTATTGGAAGGTTGTTGGGGTTTTTTGGTCCTTCCCTGTTTTTCTTTTTTCTTTTTGTTTGGTCCTCCCTATTTTTCTGAGTCAGTCCCTTTGTGCCATTTTAAGCCATCTGTGAATGATGCACCATGAAAGTAGCTGTCACCACCAGAACTGTTCAGACAGGTAGTGGAAGCACAATGAGGGGACACGGGTGGAGAAGACGTGCAACCTCACAAAACTTTTTATAGTCCCCCTACTCCATCCCAGTTATGAGACCAAAAAGGTTATTTATTTATTGAAAATATTTATTCTCCACCTTTCGTCCTTACTGAGCTCAAGGCAGCTTACACTCTTAATAAAATACAAAAAATAGATTACATAAGAATCATAAAACCAAAATTTAAAATCACAATTTAGGACTGCTTTAATCAGATACGGTCCTAAATAAAGCTGTCTTCAGCTGCTTCCTAAAGATCGGAAGTGAGGGGGCCTGGTACATCTCACTGTGGAGGTTATTCCATGCAGATTAAAAGGCATCCCGCTGAAAAAGGGCTTCTGCCTTAAAATTATGCACAACCTCATTTTCTAACATTTTTTGGTTGGCTCCAGCCTCCTGCAATAGCCATTTTGTTTTTGTGCCCACCGCCCTGTGACAGGATTCCAAATGTGCCCACAGGCTCAAAATGGTTGGGGACCTCTGAACTAGACTTACTTGATTTGGTAGCAGTTTCATCTGCCTTCTCCTAATAATTCCATGAACCAACAGTTCTGGGGAATGGGGAAAACTCTTGCCCGCTCCTGCTGTTTCCCCGTCAAAACTCCCCCATGTAGGGGAGAAAAGAGAGGCCAAGAGAGTGTGTCTGTCATTTTCCCCTCCAAAGGCAAGTGAGGAGGCATGAGGAGGGAACCGCTAAAGCCCTTCTTTTCCCCATCGCCTCAGTCCTGATCCAAACTGAGGCCCTCCTCATGTAGGTAATTTTAAAGGCTGAAATACACATTGGGAAACCCCATCGTGGATCCCCATTCTTGCTTCAACATTGGTCCATAGCACTGAAATGAATCTGGGGCAAGGGGAGTCCCATGCATGCCGTGTTTGACCTTTACAGTTTTAAGAACACTTAATGAATCTTGGTCAGACTGTGCTCTCTTCCTTCTAAAACAGTAGTTAAGGGGGCCATTATGAAATTTAAGGGGGCCAGACCCCACAGGCCCCTCCCATGATTCATTGGAAGGGTTTTTTGGGGGGGTCCTCCCTGTTTTTCCTTTTTCTTTTTGTTTGGTCCTCCCTGTTTTTCTGAATCAGTCCCTTTGTGCCATTTTAAGCCATCTGTGAATGATGCACCATGAAAGTAGCTGTCACCACCAGAACTGTTCAGACAGGTAGTGGAAGCACAATGAGGGGACACGGGTGGAGAAGACGTGCAACCTCACAAAACTTTTTATAGTCCCCCTACTCCATCCCAGTTATGAGACCAAAAAGGTTATTTATTTATTGAAAATATTTATTCTCCACCTTTCGTCCTTACTGAGCTCAAGGCAGCTTACACTCTTAATAAAATACAAAAAATAGATTACATAAGAATCATAAAACCAAAATTTAAAATCACAATTTAGGACTGCTTTAATCAGATACGGTCCTAAATAAAGCTGTCTTCAGCTGCTTCCTAAAGATCGGAAGTGAGGGGGCCTGGTACATCTCACTGTGGAGGTTATTCCATAATCACGGGGCTGCCACTGAAAATGCCGTCTTGTGTACCCACGAAATGGGCTTCTCTGATTGATGGGTCAGTCAGGAGGGCCTCTCCCTGTGATCTTAATTCTTGGGCAGGAATAGGTGGGAGAATGCGGTCATTCGGATACCACACTCCCAATCCATGTAGAGCTTTACGTTCAGAAAATAACTTTCAGCTAAGTTCTAGTTCCAGCATCACCATCCCCCCCCCCTTCTGTCCTAGCCCCAGTGGCGTCAGAACCGAAGACGGAACTGATGGCACCACCCAGCCTGGGAGAACTTAACGCCTCAGAAATCACGAAGGATTCTGTTCGTTTGTCTTGGAGTGTCCCTTCAGGGAGCTTTGATTCCTTTGTGGTCCAGTTCAAGGACGCTGAGGGCAGAGCCCAAGCTTTGCCTGTAGAGGGGGCCTTCCACACAGTCACCGTCCCCGGCCTGGCTCCTTCCCGCAGATACAGGTTCAACCTCTACGGCATCACCAATCGCAAACGACTTGGCCCCGTCGCTAAAGATGTCACTACAGGTCAGCAGAAAAGCTAATGTGACTGTGTTTATCCACAGGAAGCTGTTTTCTCTCCCTCCTGTAATGTCTTTACTTATTCTAGGGATAGCACTTGGGATGCGGGGAAGGCACTCTTCACCTCCTGAATTTCTGCTTCCTTCCACGTGCAATGGGACAGGGGACTCTTGAGGAAACGGTTCCGGAATCTTCTGCATAATGATCCCCCCGCCCCTTTTTAGTCACTTGAGTATTAGCGATTTTGTGACAGGCAGGAAATCAACATGTGAAGCATTCTCAATGCAATTCAGTGCTGAGGAACATTTCCGCTGTCAAATGTCTGTCCAGCATGCTGCCGTTTAAAGGAAACAGATGGCCTTTTCAGGCTTTTCATTTCTGGTGCTTCTCTCTCACATATCAGGACAACATGCTACACACAAACCTCTCAGTATACATGATCGCCATTTTGCGTGAAAACAACAGTGCATGTATTTTGCCGCTTTGGGAAGCACAAACATGGGCCCTTGAAAATCTGAGTTTTGTCGAGTGTGTACCAGGCTGAAGAATACACAGGCTGTCCTTTTCATGCAAAATGGCTCTCATGTGTATCGAAAGAATCATACGTAGGCTGACTCTCCCAGGGCACAAACAGGCACACCAGAGCTATAATGCCAGAAAAGAGCTAGATTCTGCCAGGGGGAAAAATGTAATACTAATCTCCTCTGATTACTCTTACTGGCATCTGTAGCTGTATGTCTGTCCTTCCCTCCTCTTTCCTGGGTATTAGGAAATGTTTTTTACAGTAAAAGCAGTTCAACAGTGGAATTGGCTACCTAGGGAGGTGGTGAGCTCCCCCTCACTGGCAGTCTTCAAGCAGCAGCTGGATAAACAGTTGTCAGGGATGCTTTAGAGCTGGGGTGTCAAACTCATTTGTTATGAGGGCCAGATCTGACATAAATGAGGCTTTGCTGGCCGGGCGTGCTGTAAAATGTAATGCCAAGTAGTGCAGATATAAACTTTATAAATGATACAGACAAGCACAAGAAAAGAGTCGCAGGCCAGATTAAGCCATGGGTGGGCTGGTTCCGGCTTATGGGCTGTAAGTCTGACACCCCTGCTTTAGAGTCTGATCCTGCATTAAGCAGGGGGTTGGACTAGAAGGCCTGTATGGCCCTTTCAGCTCTATGATTCTCACCCCTTTCTGTTGTCTTCTGTATTAACCTGAGGCCAAAACACAGAAGACCTAAACTCTTACCTGAAGTATCACAAATAGCACTTCCAAGTATGGACAGAGTCCTTCCCCTTCACCAGTTAATAATCACAGGCAGCCTTTTCCCCTTTTGGGACTGGGGGCAGGGATACCAAGTCACAGCTTAAGGCACTGAAAAAGGATTGAACCCCAAGACCTGTCTTAGCAATTCACCAATTAATCTTGGCTGTCAGCCCCTCTATTTAGCTGAGCCAACTTGAGCTTAGAAATGGAAAGGTGGCTACACCTAGTTTAAAAATAATTAATATGTGCATTTAATAACCCCATGCCTTGGCTGATGCCATCTTCTCAGACATGATGGTGGCAGTTTTCTACAACAGAGGACTGCCCCAATTATGTAGAAATGAAAGGTGTTTTCAAGTTTTATTGCAGAAGGGGTACATGAATGGGCAGTGTGTGCGGCATGTCCCCCTCCCCTCAAAACTCCCAGTTTCTACCCCTGTTAGATTGCCGCTAACAAAGACCCGGAGAGTGATTTCAACCAAAGTGATCAGCTTTATTGAAGATATGAACAAGCGCTTGAATTCAGTCATAACCAGAACAGATTTCCTCCCCTCAAAACTCCCAGTTTCTACCCCTGTTAGATTGCCGCTAACAAAGACCCGGAGAGTGATTTCAACCAAAGTGATCAGCTTTATTGAAGATATGAACAAGCGCTTGAATTCAGTCATAACCAGAACAGATTAACATTGGGAGCTAGGCTCCTTTTAAACGTTCCCGGGCTAATGTAGCCACGCCTATTTACAATTAACAAACAATGAGGTTGTGTAGATAACAACCAATGAGAGTCTTTCCCTCTCAGGAATTGGTACAGTTCTAATTGGTCGCCGTTACGGAGCGACCAATAGTGAGTCCATTCTGAGCAGCCTTCGTCCGGCTCGAAGCTTAACATAGGGAGTGAATGTGGCGATTGAAGTAAGCTATTTTAATACATTACAACCCCTCTATTTTTTATTTCCTCGTACTCCCCCCCAGCCAAGCTCTGGTGCTCAAAATCACCTCAGCTGCAAGAGATGTGTTTCGGGGAAATGTTTATG